>NC_142189.1:77500-100000 GCF_026936395.1 Plectropomus leopardus | reverse complement strand
TTTTTTAGTTTCTGTTTTGATGTTTTTGGTTTTGTTTTGTTGACGTTCTCACATTGTGTTCTTAAAGGGACGTTCTGTAGAGTCACATTTAAAGGGACAGGATGTCCTCTGTCTGTCTCATAAGCTGAAGGGACATGATCAAACCACAGTGATGTCTGTCCAATAGGAGGCCATCCTCTGGCGGTGTATGTTGACTTCCTGCCATCCTCTCTGCTCAGTCTGACTCTCTGTGTGGACCTCCAGCCTGAAGACCTGCAGGTGGTCTCCCAGAGAGCTCCGCACCTGGAGCACCTGCACCTGGAGCCCTGGAGCTCCTCCACCCACCTCATCAGGCTCCTCCCACATTTGTTCCCCAACCTCAGGACGCTCCGCATCAGGTGAGTCAACCTGTTTAGGCTCCTCCCACATATGAGGACACTCTGCTGGTCTCCATAGTGACCCCCTGGTCTCCATAGTGACCCCCGTCTCGTTGCAGACACCAACACCTGTTGGACGGAGACTTCTTGAGTCTGCAGCATCTTCAGCGACTCGACACTCTGGAGATCCTGGACTCGTACTACAGACCAGACCCGAGTGACCCGAGCTGGGTCATCTACGAGCCGAGTCCCCGTCTGCTGCAGCTGATCTCTGACCTACAGAGACTAACCAATCACAGAGTTCGAGTCATCACCAGCTCACACAGAGACGTGTTGTCCTGCAGTTGTGTCTGACCAATCAGAGACAGTCTGACACCTGCTGTGAGGGCGGGTCCTTGGCATAGGTGATAAAGGCCGTCGCCTAGAGCGCCTCTCACTGGAGGAGCCGCTGCTCATGCTGAAAAAAACAAAAAACAAGACGATACTAATATCCTGCCCCCGTTAACGGCCTTTGCTCCTGTTCTGTGTTGAAAATGACAAACGAACACATAAAGAACGAAATAATCACAAACTCAGCGCCGCTGTTGTTTCTCGTGTCCCTGACCCGCCTGCACCGTGAACACTCACGGCGCTGCATGTTGAAGTAAAAGTCGGGATGAGTTACGGATGTGCACCTCAGGTCACAGCGGGAGAGACGCTGACTGACACCTGTCGACAGGAGGTTAAAGGTCACCTATGTTTACATTTCTTTTTTCATAAAAAAGGACGAAACCTTCAAGGTGCAATTTATAAAACTAAGAATAGAGGAGGAGGAAAAAAAATCAAAATACAGAGGTGTGTCTTCATACCTCTTTAACATAAAAACGTTTGGTGTGAATTCAGTTCAATTCAAATTCAAACAACTTTATTAATCCCACTAGGTTCAATTCATTTAGAGCAGCAAGCTGACAAACTACAAAACAAACCCACACAGGAAACACACACGGCAGCTTTCACAATCCACAAAAGGCGAGAGAAGAAAACAGTGTTCAGGTGTAAAGCACTCACGGGGAATTTACAAGTCTGACCAGCGAAGGGATCGCAGGTAATCACGACGACCTGATGGCAAAGAGAAAATTCACCTGCAAGGATCAGCGGGAATCCTGGATACCTGGTGCCTTCCATGAGATTTGCTGATTACAGTAGGAAGTGAGGCGTTTCACATGCTGAGCGCCGATGATTTTAGAGCAGATTTTTACAACACTGTTCAGGCTGTCGTTAACTGTCAGGCTCTGAAACCAGCACATAAAAACCTAAAAACCCTCAATAAAAGATTTATAAAAACGACACAGGATGGCCGGCCTAAAAGAGGAGGAGCTTAGTTTGCAGAGAAGACGATGAAGACGTTTCATTTGTACTTTCTATCTCAGTTAAAGTCGAGCGAAGCGGAGCATCGAGTGGCTGAGCGGATAACGCAGGCGTCCCGTGGATGAAGGCCGTGTCCTCGCCGCAGCGTCCTCGGGTTTGACTCCTACTCGTGGCGCTTTGCTGCATGTCGTTCCTCTCTTTCCCCCTTTCACGCTACTGATCTGTCCTGTCTAATAAAAGCTAAAATGCCAAATAATTATCATATATGTATTTTTTTTTTAAATCAAGCAAAGCTAGATAATGATACAATGATAGCTGCTGTGAATTCGGGGATGTTTATGAATCATCTGAATATCAGAGCCGGTAGTTTATACAGTTCATTAATAACTTATTATTTATGTAGTTCATCGCTGCTGCTGAGTGCTGCTGTTTTTACACGGTAAGACCGTGAGACAGAGAGCTGAACTCAGCTGAACAATACGGACAAAAAAGGACTCCTGTTATCGGACTCCTGTTACTGTTTCATTGTGCCGCATCCTCTGATTTTATCAAAGAATAATCATCACGAAGAAATCCACTGCAGCAGGTGTTTGTCCTCCACTGTCTGCTGCAGGTCACGTCTTCGTCTGTGCAGTTATGTCCTCTACAAGTGTCCTGATGAATGTGGACACTTTAACTCTTCAGCTGCTGGAGACGAAACTTCTGATCTGCATCCGCACGAGGAGAGCGAACGAACGAGTGAACGTCGTTATTTTAGAGTGTGTAAAAGAAGAGTGTGTGTGTGTGTGTGTGTGTGTGTGTGTGTGTGTGTGTGTGTGTGTGAAAGAAGAGTGTGTGTGTGTGTGTGTGTGTGTGTGTTAAAGAAGAGTGTGTGTGTGTGTGTAAAAGAAGAGAGTGTGTGTGTGTGTGTGTTAAAGAAGAGTGTGTGTGTGTGTGTGTGTGTGTGTGTGTGAAAGAAGTGTGTGTGCGTGTGTGTGTAAAAGAAGAGAGTGTGTGTGTGTGTGTGTGAAAGAAGAGTGTGTGTGTGTGTGTGTGTGTGTGTTAAAGATGATTGTGTGTGTGTGTGTGTGTGTGTGTAAAAGAAGAGTGTGTGTGTGTAAAAGAAGAGTGTGTGTGTGCGTGTGTGTGTGTGTGTATGAAAGAAGTGTGTGTGTGTGTAAAAGAAGACTGTTTGTGTGTGGGTGTGTGTGTGTTAAAGAAGAGTGTGTGTGTGCGTGTGTGTGTGTGTGTTAAAGAAGAGTGTGTGTGTGTGTGTTAAAGAAGAGAGTGTGTGTGCATGTGTGTGTGAAAGAAGAGTGTGTGTGTGTTAAAGAAGAGAGAGTGTGTGTGTGTGTGTGTGTGTGTGTGTGCGTGTGTGAAAAAAGAGTGTGTGCGTGTGTGTGTGTGTGAAAGAAGAGTGTATGTGTGTTAAAGAAGAGAGTGTGTGTTTGTGTGTGAAAGAGTATGTGTGTGTGTGTGTGTGTGTGTGTGTGTGTGTGTGTGTGTGCGTGTGACATCAAAACTGTGTCTGAATACAGGAACATTTCCGTTGAACGGACTCTGATGAATCCCTTTAATATTCATCGATTTATTTTGATAATAATTAATAATTAAGTAATAATACACTGCTCAAAAAAATAAAGGGAACACTTAAACAACACAGTGTAAGTCCAAGTCAATCACACTTCTGTGAAATCAAACTGTCCACTGAGGAAGCAACACTGATCGACAATCAACGTCACACGCTGTTGTGCAGATAGAATAGACAACAGGTGGAAATTATAGGCAATTAGCAAGACACCCCCAGTAAAGGAGTGTTTCTGCAGGTGGTGACCACAGACCACGTCTCAGCTGTCTGGCTGATGTTTTGGTCACTTTTGAATGCTGGCGGTGCTTTCACTCTGGTGGTAGCATGAGACGGAGTCTCCAACCCACACAGGTGGCTCAGGTAGTGCAGCTCATCCATCAATGCGAGCTGTGGCAAGAAGGTTTGCTGTGTCTGTCAGCGTAGTGTCCGGAGCACGGAGGCGCTACCAGGAGACAGGCCAGTACATCAGGGGACGTGGAGGAGGCCGTAGGAGGGCAACAACCCAGCAGCAGGACCGCTACCTCTTCCTTTGTGCAAGGAGGAACAGGAGGAGCATTGCCAGAGCCCTGCAAAATGACCTCCGGCAGGCCACAAATGTGCACGTGTCTGCTCAAACGGTCAGAAACAGACTCCACGAGGGTGGTATGAGGGCCCGACGTGCACAGGTGGGGGTTGTGCTTACAGCCCGGCACCGTGCGGGACGTTTGGCATTTGCCAGAGAACACCAAGATTGGCAAATTCGCCACTGGCGCCCTGTGCTCTTCACAGATGAAAGCAGGTTCACACTGAGCACGTGTGACAGACGTGACAGAGTCTGGAGACGCCGGTGAGAACGTTCTGCTGCCTGCAGCATCCTCCAGCACGACCGGTTTGGCAGTGGGTCAGTAATGGTGTGGGATGGCATTTCTTTGGGGGGGCCGCACAGCCCTCCATGTCCTCGCCACAGGTAGCCTGACTGCCATTAGGTACCGAGATGAGATCCTCAGACCCCTTGTGAGACCATATGCTGGCGCGGTTGGCCCTTGGTTCCTCCTAATGCAAGACAATGCTAGAGATCACGTGGCTGCAGTGTGTCAGCAGTTCCTGCAAGACAAAGGCACCGATGCTATGGACTGGCCCGCCCGTTCCCCAGACCTGAATCCAAGTGAGCACGTCTGGGACATCATGTCTCGCTCCATCCACCAACGCCACGTCGCACCACAGGGTGTCCAGGAGTTGGCGGATGCTTTAGTCCAGGTCTGGGAGGAGATCCCTCAGGAGACCAACCGCCACCTCACCAGGAGCATGCCCAGGCGTTGTAGGGAGGTCATACAGGCACGTGGAGGCCACACACACTACTGAGCCGCATTTTGACTTGTTTTAACATTACATCAAAGCTGGATCAGCCTGTAGTGTGTTTTTCCACTTTAATTTTGAGTGTGACTCCAAATCCAGACCTCCATGGGTTAACAAATTTGATTTCCGTTGATAATTTTTGTGTGATTTTGATGTCAGCACATTCAACTATGTAAAGAACAAAGTATTTAATAAGAATACTTCATTCATTCAGATCTAGGATGTGTTATTTTAGTGTTCCCTTTATTTTTTTGAGCAGTGTAATGATAATAATAATAATAATAATAATAATAATAATAATAATAATAATAATAATAATAATAATAATAATAATAAATCATTATGAAACAGAAATGAACAAAGTCTGCATATCAAAATAAGAAGCTAAAACTGGCAGCAGGTCTCAAAGTTTTTTTTTTTTTAAGTACACATATATTTAGTACACCATGATGTTTTTGGGTCATTTTGGGTCTTTTTGACGACATACTATACTATGACATTTTCTATGACACATTATATTACAACATTTTAGGAACATTTTTTCAACATGCTATCACATTTTGGTGACATTTTTGACGACCTGCAAAAATGAAACAAAAAGTCATCAGTGTGACATTAAAAATGTGACAAAACCATCATAGTATGATGTCAGAAATGTCATTTAAACGTCAGTAAAGCATGTTGTTAAAAACCTCATCGAGAAGTATGTCATTAAAGTCTTTTACCAAAAAAGTCAAAGTTTAACAAGTTTTTAAATTATGACAAAAAGTCGAAGTACAACATGTCCAGATGTGTTCGGATATAAAGGCGTGGTTTATGTGCCATAAATAATCACAGCGGACTTCTCCACAGCAGAGTTTTATTAGAAACGTGACAGTAAAGGCAGTTGCGACAGAACTCAATGAAGTCACGAACTTGTCTCGTCTCTGCAGGACTTTTAGTGTTCAAAGACAAACTTGTCCACAGATCGGAGACTCTGCAGCTCGAGCGAGTGAAGAAACGTCTCTTCACCCTCTTATCGAAGAATTGTAGTTACAGCAGAATGATGAACATCACTGCGATCAGAAAATCAACGGCCCCCATTTGAATCACCTGGAGGAGACTTTTTACAAATATTATATATATATATATATATATATAATATCAACACGGCTAAAGCACCTGAAGTGAGCTGTGATGATCAATACGTCTCTAAACTTCTGTGATTTCGTCAGACTCTCCTCTGTTTGACTTGTTTTATTTCTGTTGTTGATTTTCAGAGCTCAGTCGGATGATCCAACCTCATATCAGTCGTCAGGTGATGAACACCGATATAATAATAATAATTATCATTTCAAGACGTTACAAAGTCAAAGAGAGAAATGTGACGCAGCAGCCTTCAGTCCGCGCTCAGGGTTTAGAGCTCGCGGGTGTTGGCTGTGATGATGATTGGCTGATGAAGGCTGACGGCTGTGCTTGTTATTTAGTTAATGTTTGTCATCGTAACTCAGGCAGCAAAAGCAAAACAAATGAATAAATGGTGTGGACACGGGAGGAGACAGAGGAGGAGACACACGAGAGGACAGGGGAGGAGTCAGGGGGGTCAGGTGAGCTCAGGCGGCGCTGGAGACAGCCAGTTTCTTCAGGTGATCCATGAACACCTGCAGGCTGACATCGTCTGTGAGGATAGGAGCTCCAGTGTCCTGCAGAGGAAACACACAACACGTCACATGGCAACACGTCGCATGGCAACACGTCGCATGGCAACACGACACATAGCAACACGTCATGTAGCCACACGTCACATGTAGCCACACGTCACATGTAGCCACACGTCACATGTGGCAACACGTCACGTGGCACACTTCAACACAGGGTCAAAGGTCAAAGCCTCACCTGTCCCCAGGCGTACATGTTATTGTGGGTCTGTGAGGGGTTAACTTTGGAGAGCAGGAAGCGAGCCTGGAAAACGAAAACAACAATAACAACAACAACAGACGGTTAACTTCCTCTGTGTGTGAACTGTTTTTGTGCATTTCTATCATGAAAGTTACGCAGATAAAACAAACAGTGAACATTTTTTCCCTTTTTTTAATGTTTAATATTTTGTCTGACTGTTACTACAGAATACTTTCATGTAGTGTCATAATGTAGTTGTGCATAAATAATACTGTGTAACACATATAGTGTATGATAGTGATGTATATGGTCCACTGAGGTTTTACACAGCTTCATACTGTTTATCACTGATGTTTGTGCAGAGTACACAGAGAGTACACAGAGAGTACAGAGTTCACTGATGTATTATTGATCTGTGATATTGAAGTCGAGTAAATTCATCAATATATGTAAAAAGACAACTTCCTGCTGTTTACTGCATCCAATGTTGGGCTTTTTAAATCAAAGTGACTTTCGTCAATATTTGTTTTTTCTTGACTTGTATTATACTTCATACGACAGTCTATACTACAGTAATGCAGTAATGTAAACTATCACGTGTGCATTCTTATTAACTGAAGTGTATGGTGATGAAATTGCCATAAAATTGAACGGTATATTATTTCCTAAAACACTTTATAGAAAAAGTCAGAGTATAGCATGTAAAAAAATAATAATAAAATATGTAATAAAAATTTCGTATAAAAGTCATAGCAGAGTATGCCATAAAAATGTCTGTTTTGTAAGTCATAAAAAGTTCATATAAAAAGTAATTTCATAGCATGCCATGAAATTTCACTTGAATCAGTATGTCCAAAAAATTCTCAGAGAAACTTTTAGTACAGTTTAACATTTTTCATAAAAAAATCAAATAAAAAGTCATAGTATAGTAAAAAATCATATATTGATGAATTACACACACAGAGATATCAAATAAATATCAGTGTACCGCTACATACAGTTGCGTGTATGCACGTGTGTTAGCGCCCCCACCTGGCTGCCTCCGTGCTCAGTGTCGATGTATCTGGGCATCGGAAAGCGAGTGTGCAGCAGCTCCTGAGCGTCGTCTACCGGAGCCTGAAGGAGGTGTCTGAAGTTCTCGTACTCCGCCATCTCCTGGTACCCCGCCTTCCTCCACTGAGCCACCGTCTGACAGACACAGAGCAGGGATTAATATCCTTCTGACAGACACAGAACAGGGATTAGTAACCTCCTGACACACATTCAGCAGGGATCAATAGCCTCCTGACAGACACAGAGCAGGGATCAATAAGGTCTTGATACTTTTGTGTAACGCTTGTTTGACTTGTTGACTTTTAATGAAACTGAGCAGAAAATCAACAGATCGATCACTGACAGACGATCGATCACTGACAGACGATCGATCACTGACAGACGATCGATCACTGACACAGGTGATGTGTGTATTGCTGTGTGTGTGTGGGGGTATCTGTGTGTGTTACTGAGTGTGTGTGTGTGTGTGTGTGTGTGTGTGTGTGTGTGTATTACTGTGTGTGTATTACTGTGTGTTACTGAGTGTGTTTGTGTGTGTGTGTATGTGTGTATTACTGTGTGTATATTACTGTGTGTGTGTGTGTGTGTGTGTGTGTGTGTGTGTGTGTTACTGAGTGTGTATTACTGTGTGTGTGTATATTACTGTGTATGTGTTACTGTGTGTGTGTGTGTTTGTGTGTGTGTATATTACTGTGTGTGTGTGTGTGTGTGTGTGTGTGTATTACTGTGTGTGTGTGTGTGTGTGTGTGTATTACTGTGTGTATATTACTGTGTTGTGTGTGTGTTACTAAGTGTGTGTGTATTACTGAGTGTGTGTGTATTACTGTGTGTGTGTGTTTGTGTGTGTGTATTACTGTGTGTGTGTGTGTGTGTGTGTATTACTGAGTGTGTGTGTGTGTGTATTACCGTGTGTATATTACTGTGTGTGTATGTGTGCGCGCGTATTACTTAGTGTGTATTACTGTGTTTGTGTGTGTGTGTGTGTGTGTGTGTGTGTGTGTGTGTGTGTGTGTGTGTGTATTACTGTGTGTATATTACTCTGTGTGTGTGTGTGTGTGTGTGTTACTGAGTGTGTATTACTGTGTTTGTGTGTGTGTGTATTACTGTGTGTATATTACTGTGTATGTGTTACTGTGTGTGTGTGTGTGTGTGTGTTTGTGTGTGTGTGTGTGTTTGTGTGTGTGTGTGTGTGTGTGTGTGTGTGTGTATTACTGTGTGTATATTATTGTGTTGTGTGTGTGTGTTACTGAGTGTGTGTGTGTGTGTATTACTGTGTGTATATTACTGTGTGTGTGTGTGTTTGTGTGTGTGTGTATTACTGTGTGTGTGTGTGTGTGTGTGTGTGTGTGTGTGTGTGTATTACCGTGTGTATATTACTGTGTGTGTGTGTGTGTGCGCGCGTGTTACTTAGTGTGTATTACTGTGTTTGTGTGTGTGTGTGTGTATTATTGTGTGTATATTACTGTGTGTGTGTGTGTGTGTATTACTGTGTGTATATTACTCTGTGTGTGTGTGTGTGTGTGTGTGTGTGTGTGTGTGTGTGTGTGTGTGTGTGTGTGTGTGTGTGTGTGTGTGTGTGTACCTCTCCGTGGTAGATGAGGATCTGGAAGAAAGTGTCCATCAGGAGGATTCTGTCTGGCAGGATGCTGCTGCTGTCCAACAGGACCGGCTGACTCACACAAACACACACACACACACACACACACACACACACACACACACACACACACACACACACACAGCTGGGTATTGACAGGTGTATATACAGGTGTGTGTTCATGTGTGTGCAAGTGTATACAGGTGTGTACAAGTGTGTGTACAGGTGTATTTACAGGTGTGTGTACAGGTGTATTCACAGGTGTGTGTACAGGTGTATTCACAGGTGTGTGAAAGTGTATTTACAGGTGTGTGTACAAGTGTATTCACAGGTGTGTAAAGGTGTATTCACAGGTGTGTGTGCAGGTGTGTGTGGTACCTCTGGCGGTCCGTTGAAGGAGTAGGCGTAGAGCACAGGTTGGATCATGATGAGCGCCTGCGTCAGGTCCTGTCTGTTGAACTGATGTCTGTAATACGAGCTCTCGTCTGGACTGTTGTTGAACACCTGCAGGAACGGAGAGCGCCGCAGGTGGAACATGAACTGCAACAGAACACAGGTGACACGTCACAAACAAACAGGTGACACGTCACAAACAAACAGGTGACACATCACAAACAAACAGGTGACACATCACAAACATACAGGTGACACGTCACAAACAAACAGGTGACACGTCACAAACATACAGGTGACACGTCACAAACAAACAGGTGACACGTCACAAACGTACAGGTGACACGTCACAAACAAACAGGTGACACGTCACAAACAGGTGACACGTCACAAACAAACAGGTGACACGTCACAAACAAACAGGTGACACGTCACAAACATACAAGTGACACGTCACAAACAAACAGGTGACACGTCACAAACAAACAGGTGACACCTCGTCACGTCAGAGTATTATGGGATGTGGCCCACCTGAGGGTAGAGGGAAAAGGTCTCAGAGAACCTGAAGGAGTTTGGATCGTCTTTGTGGTAATCGCCAAATTTCTGACACTGTAAACAAACAAACAAACAACTTTAACATCGATATCATCAATGACTCGGACCGATCATGTGATCAGTGCTTCAGGGACAGACCAGTCTGATCAGCTGTCTGTCCAACCATCGGAGGACGTCGGGACCCTCCTCCGTCTCCGCCCGGTATACTGCCAGCCTCGCCATCAAGATGGCCGCCGCCTCCTGATCAAAAGACGCCGCGATGCTCTGAATCTGAGTCTGAGCGTCCGCCCAGCTGGAGGGGGGACAGACACCACAGAAGAAGAGAGGAGTCCACAGGGTTAGCAGAGAACACAGAGAGAACACACAGAGAGAACACACAGAGAGAACATACAGAGAACACAGAGAACATACAGAGAGAACACACAGAGAGAACATACAGAGAGAACACACAGAGAGAACACACAGAGAGAACACACAGAGAACATACAGAGAACACAGAGAGAACACACAGAGAGAACACACAGAGAGAACACACAGAGAGAACACACAGAGAGAACACACAGAGAGAACACACAGAGAGAACACACAGAGAACATACAGAGAACACAGAGAGAACACACAGAGAGAACACACAGAGAGAACACACAGAGAGAACATACAGAGAGAACATACAGAGAGAACACACAGAGAGAACATACAGAGAGAACACAGAGAGAACACACAGAGAGAACACACAGAGAGAACATACAGAGAACATACAGAGAACACAGAGAGAACACACAGAGAGAACACACAGAGAGAACACACAGAGAGAACATACAGAGAACACAGAGAGAACACACAGAGAAAACACACAGAGAGAACATACAGAGAACATACAGAGAGAACACACAGAGAACATACAGAGAACACAGAGAGAACACACAGAGAGAACACACAGAGAGAACATACAGAGAGGACACACAGAGAGAACACACAGAGAGAACATACAGAGAACATACAGAACACACAGAGAGAACACACAGAGAGAACACACAGAGAGAACACACAGAGAGAACATACAGAGAGAACATACAGAGAACATACAGAGAACACAGAGAGAACACACAGAGAGAACACACAGAGAGAACACACAGAGAGAACACACAGAGAGAACATACAGAGAGAACACAGAGAGAACACACAGAGAGAACACACAGAGAGAACATACAGAGAACATACAGAGAACACAGGGAGAACACACAGAGAGAACACACAGAGAGAACACACAGAGAGAACACACAGAGAGAACATACAGAGAACACAGAGAGAACACACAGAGAAAACACACAGAGAGAACATACAGAGAACATACAGAGAGAACACACAGAGAACATACAGAGAACACAGAGAGAACACACAGAGAGAACACACAGAGAGAACATACAGAGAACACAGAGAGAACACACAGAGAGAACACACAGAGAGAACATACAGAGAGAACACACAGAGAGAACACAGAGAGAACACACAGAGAGAACATACAGAGAGAACACACAGAGAACATACAGAGAACACAGAGAGAACACACGGAGAGAACATACAGAGAGAACACACAGAGAGAACACACAGAGAACATACAGAGAACACAGAGAGAACACACAGAGAGAACATACAGAGAGAACACACAGAGAACATACAGAGAACACAGAGAGAACATACAGAGAGAACACAGAGAGAACATACAGAGAGAACATACAGAGAACACACAGAGAACATACAGAGAACACAGAGAGAACATACAGAGAGAACATACAGAGAGGACACAGAGAGAACACACAGAGAGAACATACAGAGAGAACACACAGAGAGAACACACAGAGAACATACAGAGAACACAGAGAGAACATACAGAGAGAACATACAGAGAGGACACAGAGAGAACACACAGAGAGAACATACAGAGAGAACACACAGAGAACATACAGAGAACACAGAGAGAACATACAGAGAGAACATACAGAGAACACACAGAGAACATACAGAGAACACAGAGAGAACACAGAGAACATACAGAGAGAACATACAGAGAGAACAGACAGAGAGAACACACAGAGAGAACATGCAGAGAGAACACAGAGAGAACACACAGAGAATATACAGAGAACACACAGAGAGAACATACAGAGAACACACAGAGAGAACACACAGAGAACACAGAGAGAACACACAGAGAACATACAGAGAACACAGAGAGAACACACAGAGAGAACATACAGAGAGAACACACAGAGAACATACAGAGAACACACAGAGAACATACAGAGAACACAGAGAGAACACACAGAGAGAACACACAGAGAACATACAGAGAGAACATTCAGAGAACACACAGAGAACACAGAGAGAACACACAGAGAGAACATACAGAGAACACAGAGAACATACAGAGAGAACATACAGAGAGAACATACAGAGAGAACACACAGAGAACATACAGAGAACACAGAGAGAACACACAGAGAGAACACACAGAGAACATACAGAGAACACACAGAGAACACAGAGAGAACACACAGAGAGAACATACAGAGAACATACAGAGAGAACACACAGAGAGAACACACAGAGAACATACAGAGAACACAGAGAGAACACACAGAGAGAACACACAGAGAGAACACACACAGAACATACAGAGAACACAGAGAGGACATACAGAGAACACACAGGGAACATACAGAGAGAACATACAGAGAACACACAGAGAACATACAGAGAACACACAGAGAACATACAGAGAACACACAGAGAACATAAAGGGAACATAGAGAGAACACAGAGAGAACATAAAGGGAACATAGAGAGAATATAGAGAGAATGCACAGAGAACATAGAGAGAACATAAAGGGAACAAAGAGAGAATACACAGAGAACATACAGAGGAGCTGTGAGGAACAGGAGCTGCAGGTGAGTCCTGGTCTGAACTGTCCTCAGCAGGTGCTGCTCAGGAGAGTTGGACACTCGGAGGTCGTTCATTGTTGAGGGTTTTTGGTGACTGCTGAAGGCCTCAGTCTCATTCACACAGCAAACCCCCCAAAACACCTGCTAACATCGGGAGTTTTAATGCAATGGGAGCGCGTTTGATCGGCTTTCACACCCGGGTCAAATTACTCTGCAGCAGACACGGGCTTTTATCGCCTCCGGCTCAGATCCGCATCGATGGGAACGCAACGTCCGTTTGAACGCTGTAATTTCAGCTCCTCAACTGGTGAGATGCGATGATGCGCCTTCACTAATTACCCTCCATCTCCTCCCGAGCAGCTAAAACATTGATTCAAACACACCTGCAGCGAATTTAAAGAGAGACTGAATCAGGCAGAGTCATTGTCGACCTGCTCTCCTGCCAGTCTGTGACATCACACAGACACAGCAACAAAACAATACACACACACACACACACACAGGCGCACACACACACAGGTGCGCGCGCACGCACACACACACACACACACACACACACACACACACACACACACACACACACACAGGCGCACACACACACACAGGTGCGCGCGCACACACACACACACACACACACACACACACACAGGCATGCAAGCAGGCGCAGGCACACACACACACACACACACACACACACACACACAGAGGCAGGCACACACACACACACACACACAGACACACACACACACACAGGCACAGTTTGAGCAGGAGTGAGAAGCCCTTTTTTTGTTGGTCCTGTTTCTCCTTTTAGGACTCGTGGTCGGACGTCTGTGTTTCCCGGTTTCCCCGAGACTGGTGTGTGTGTGTGTGTGTGTGTGTGTGTGTGTGTGTGTGTATGTGCATGTGCGTGCGTACTTCCTGGCAGTCGTGGTGACTCGGATGCGTCTCTGTCCTGAAGAGTGTTGGTACTGAGTGACAAACTGGATGGCTCCGCGGCCGCCCTGAGGGATCGGAGCGTTGTGCTGCAACAAACAAACAAACAAACAACAAACAGGTTCAACAGCTGCAAAACTCCGCACTGCAGATCAATCATCAATAACCAATCATCTGAATTTGACTTTATATCTCCCTGAGCCCAAAGTCAGAACTGAACTGAGAGAAAAAGCTGCTCTCTGCTCTGCTCCAGCATGGAGCCATCTAAAGAACCAGCTGAGGAACCATCTCCAGAACCAGCTGAGGAACCATCTCCAGAACCAGCTGAGGAACCATCTAAAGAACCAGCTGAGGAACCATCTCCAGAACCAGCTGAGGAACCATCTCCAGAACCAGCTGAGGAACCATCTAAAGAACCAGCTGAGGAACCATCTCCAGAACCAGCTGAGGAACCATCTAAAGAACCAGCTGAGGAACCATCTCCAGAACCAGCTGAGGAACCATCTCCAGAACCAGCTGAGGAACCATCTCCAGAACCAGCTGAGGAACCATCTCCAGGATCAGCTGAGGAACCATCTCCAGGATCAGCTGAGGAACCATCTCCAGAACTATCTGCAGCTTCGACACGTTCTGTAGTGTCCAGTCTGTCTGTCTGTCTGTCTGTCTGTCCTGTTAATCAATATTTGTGAGTCCCACCGTCTGTCTGTATTTAAGCTGAACATTAAAATCAAATTCATGAGACTGAAGAATGAAAATTTAATAATCCCCCCATCATCACCATCATCTTCACCACCACCATCATCATCATCACCATCACCATAATCATCATCTTCTTCACCACCAACATCATCACCATCATCACCATCATATCATCATCACCATCATCTTCACCACCATCATCATCATCATCACCATCTTCACCACCATCATCATCATCATCACCATCACCATCTTCACCACCACCATCATCATCATCATCATCATCATCATCTTCACCACCATCATCACATCACCATCATCTTCACCACCATCATCATCACCATCACCATCATCACCACCATCATCATCATCATAATCATCACCACCATCATCATCATCACCATCATCATCATCTTCACAATCATCACCATCATCGTCTTCACCACCATCATCATCACCATCACCATCACCATCATCATTGTCTTCACCACCATCATCATCACCATCACCATCACCATCATCACCAGCATCATCATCTTCACCACCATCACCATCACTATCTTCACCACCATCATCACCATCATCTTCACCACCATCATCATCACCACCATCATCATCATCATAATCGTCACCATCTTCACCACCATCATTCATCATCACCATCATCATCATCTTCACAATCATCACCATCATCATCTTCACCACCATCATCATCTTCACCATCATCATCATCACCTTCATCATCATCTCCGCCACCATCATCTTCACCACCATCATCTTCACCATCATCATCATCATCATCATCATCTCCACCACCATCATCACCATCATTATCCTCTTCACCATCTTCACCACCATCACCATCATCATCATCGTCTTCACCACCATCATCACCACCACCATAATCACCTTCATCATTAACATCATCATCACCTTCATCATCATCATCACCATCAGGATCATCATCACCTTCATCATTAACATCATCACCATCAGGATCATCATCATCATCATCATCATCTTCACCACCATCATCATCTTCACCACCATCATCACCATCATTATCCTCTTCACCACCATCATCATCATCACCATCATCATCTCCACCACCATCATCTTCACCATCATCTTCACCATCATCATCTCCACCACCATCATCACCATCATTATCCTCTTCACCATCTTCACCACCATCACCATCATCATCATCGTCTTCAACACCATCATCATCTTCACCATCACCATCACCACCACCATAATCACCTTCATCATTATCATCATCACCATCAGGATCATCTTCATCATCATCATCACCATCAGGATCATCATCACCTTCATCATTAACATCATCACCATCAGGATCATCATCATCATCATCATCTTCACCACCATCATCATCTTCACCATCATCATCATCACCATCATCATCTTCACCACCATCATCACCATCATTATCCTCTTCACCACCATCATCATCATCACCATCATCATCTCCACCACCATCATCATCTTCACCACCATCATCTTCACCATCATCATCTTCACCACCATCAGATTTTGGTGCAGCAGCGTGTGATCAGTCAGTTTTACTGATTCTAAAACTAACTGTGGGACAGAAAGCTGCTGTCTGATTGGCTGCTTCAGCTCCTCAGTGGTCTGAGGTTCACCATGATGATAACACACCTGCACACCTGTCATTACACATCACACACACACACACACACACACACACACACACACACAGAGGATATTGGAAGTTCAGATCATGTTGACATAAAAGTCAGCTGATAACTAAGCGTGTACGTGTGTGTTTGGTTGTGTGTTTGTGTGTCCTCATCATCCTCTCAGCAGGTGACCGACAGGTGCACCATGGCAACGCTGTCTATGGAGACACACACACAAGCAACAGGCCACACCTAATGCAGTGCTGGTGGGACTCTGATGGTCTCAGATGAGGTCTGAACTGATTCCTGATGTGGATCACACACTGGTTCATCTGGTTTGACCTTCGTCCTGCGTCCTTTTGACCCGTGGGACGCAGAGGACGGAGTTCTCTCGTCTGTCTCACAGAGCTCCGGTCTGCGGACGATGAAGAGTTGGACTGGTGAGCGCTGCAGACTGACAGATCCTCGCAGAGCTCTCAGGAACTTGTGAAGACTCGAATTTATCAAAACATCTGACATCATCAGCTTTAGTCAGCTCACCACAATGACTCATCTGACTCATGTCTCTGCAGCCTCACGTCCAACCTGCTCCATCTCTGTCTGAGACACCAGTGAGGACGTCTGCTGGTGGGGACTCTCAGTCCTGCAGGTCCTGGTTCTTCTCAGTGCTGCATCAGAGACAACTGGACTTGTTATTTCAGCTCACATCAGAGCGACTTCTTCACTTCAGCTTGGACAGTTTATGGTGATAAGACAGACCTCTCCGCTGTCTTTACTACAGTGGACATGTGAGGACATCATGAGACACACTGAGTCGTCCTCAGGTGAGTTCAGGTGCAGTTGTCGTGTGACTCATCAAAAACCACAGAGACTCTGCAGTGACTCCACTGGATCCTTCATATTTGAGACATCTGTCCACACTTCAGACTGAAGGACACCACAGAGGACAGCTGGGGTTCACAGTGTCCTCAGTGTGGTTTCTGAGGACGATTCATTGATCAGTTGATTGATCATCGTTGGATCTTTTGAAGATGTTCACTTTGGACTCGGAGAGGACTTCAGAGAGGTGAGTCAAAGACAACTGGACCTCACTGAGACAATGTGGGACAATATGGGGCATATTGAGACATATTGAGAAATAGTGGGATATAGTGGGACACACTGGGACATTGTAAAAGCAAATTTTGCTGTTTTTTAACAGTTTAAAAATGTAGCAAAGCTCGGCTGCTGACGTGTTAAAGACAGAAAACGTTGATCCTTTAACGTCACATTTTTAAACGCCAGCGGCCTCCATTGTTCTTTCTCTTCTTCTTCTACTCCTGAAATACACAACCGCACTGCATTGTGGTACCGGAGAGTAAACTGTAGGGTGCATGGTATGTATGCTCAGATTTGCTATGCATTGTGGGTATTTTATGATCCACTGAGAGCTGGAACACGACGACAAACCGGCGAACACGCCGCTCAGCACTCTGTGTGTGTGCCAAAGAACGGTTCCCAACATAGCTACTGCTCACAAATTTTCCAAAACTTTTCCAGGCCTGGAAAACAGTTTTTCTAACTCCATAACTTTTGCAGGAGTTTGGTGAACGTGGGCACACGGTGTATCAGCTGACTGGTTGGTGATGAAGGTCCTGGCTAGCTGAAGGATCAGGTTTGACCTTTGACCTGGAGAAAGCACGGTAAGATAATCCCCAGCTTTTACTCTGAAAGTCTGAGACCTGAGCTGAGGAGGAAGTCAATGATCTGCTGAGTCAGACGGTTACAGCTTATCCGCTGATTGCTCCATTGCCACGGAGACGGCTGAAAGCTGAGTCATGTGATCAGATGGCGATCTCGACATGTTCCGCCTCCTGCTGCTTCTCTTGAGTCTGTCTGACCCGTGATGTCACACTTCCTCTGTCTGAAGATGGCGGCCGGTCTGAGGACGCTGTACGGCGCTCTGATGGTTCTATCGGGTGTGGTGTCCGTCTGTGGGAACCTCCTCCTTCTGCTGGTGCTCCTCCTCAACAGGGAGCTCCGCTCTGACACACTGGGCCTCACCGTGAGCTTCGGCATTAGCGACCTGGCGCTCGGACTCTCCACCATCCCCTTCGGTGCCTACAACAGCCTGGCCCCAGCCTCCTGCTGCTCCGGCGAGGGCGCCGTGTGTCAGGGCAGCGGCTTTGTCTTCGTGCTCCTGCAGACCTCCTCCATGCACTCGCTCACCTGGGCCGCCGCTGACAGATTCACCGAGATCTGCTTCGCCCTCAGCTACCGCCGCCTGTGGACGGCGGGGCGGAGCCGAGCGGTGCTGGGTGTGCTGTGGTTGTTCTGCCTGCTGCACGCCGCCCTGCCGCTGCTGGGCTTCGGACGCTACGTCTACAGTGAGTCGCGGTTCCTGTGTTGCCCGAGCTTCACGCCGGACAACAGGTGGTCCGTAGCGCTGTGGATGTCATCGGGTGTCGTGGTGCCGATCCTCGCCATGTGCTCTCTGTACGGATACATTGTCTACGTGGCGAGGAAACAGGCGAGGAGGGGGACGTTCATGTGCAACGAGCTGCACTGCTACTACGTTCCTGCCAACAACTACCTGAGGAGCTCCATCGTCATGGTCACAACTTCAGGTGAGTTCTAACATGACCGACCACCGATCACTGACCACGCTCCCTCCGTCTTTGTTCAAAGCGACAGAACTTTATTTAAACTAGAGATCAGAAGTCCGTCTGTCCTGAGAGCGTCTCTGCAGAGACTCTGTGAGGACAGACAGAGCAAGACATGTAACATGTGTCAGCAGCTGTTTGTAAACAATAATGATGACATCATATGTCAACAACAGTCGCTGATCGTCTCCGTTATGTTTGTAAACAACAACAGTCGTTGATCGTCTCCGTTATGTTTGTAAACAACAACAGTCGTTGATCGTCTCTATTATCTGGTGTCTGATCTGGTTCTCTGCTTGGGGGGTCAGGAGCTGCAGGACTTCATTGTTTACTCTATTGAGGTAAAAAAATTGCATTTTTTTCTTATTGAAAAATTTTCAGCATTTTCTATTTATTTATGTTATATATTTAAAAAGTTGGTTTTTAGAATATATTAGCTGACCTAAGTAAATATCAGCTGCAATTTTTACAAATCGGTCAACGTACAGTGCCTGTTTTTTAAACATACTTTTTTTAGAATCTGGGGTTAGGGTTAGGGTTGGGGGTTTCTCGTTTTTTGAACAACAGTAGGTTAGGAGTATCGGATTTTAATAATTTTTCATACACACATTGTCCAGACTCAAAAAGACTAAAAAGAAAAATTTTAATTCACTGATTTGTCTTGCTCCAATTTGACATTGTGCACAGTATAGAGGCATTTTCTAATGTATTTCAGTGGGGTTTTAAATGGGAATAAAATACCTGTTTAGACTCTCAATCTTCCACTCCTACTTAATATCACATACTCACACACTCTCTCTCACACACACACACACACACACACACACACACACACACACACACACTCAGACGCTTGTTGCAAACATCTTTGGTCTTTGAAATGCAGCTGCAGATGCACCAAACATATCAGGCTTGTTCCAGCTCTGTTGGCCTCTGTCAGTCTTGATGAGGCACATGCAGAAAGTTGCTGTAAGAGACGGTAGTTTGGACAAATTTCAGGACAGGATTCAGTTTCTGAGCTGATTAACATGTTAACAGTTGAGTTAACAGTTGCAACTACATTTCAAGGACCAAAGATGTTTGCAACGAGCATCTGACTCTGAGTTTCATTCTTTGTGTGTGTGTGTGTGTGTGTGTGTGTGTGTGTGTGTGTGTGTGAGAGAGAGAGAGAGTGAGAGAGAGTGTGTGTGAGTGAGTGAGAGACAGTGTGTGTGAGTGAGTGATATTAAGTAGGGCTGGAAGACTGAGAGTCTAAACTGATATTTTATTCCCATTTAAAACCCCATAGAAATATAATATAAAATGCCTTTAAACCGTGCACAATGTCACACTGAATTATCATTAATGAATTATCATTTTTGTTTTTAAATCTGTATTGTAGGAGTCTGGACAATGTGAGTATGAAAAATTATTAAGATCTGATACTCCTAACCGATTGTTTTGGAAGTCTTTTCAAACAAAGGTCAGTAGTTCCCATGTAATCTTATGGGTTAGTAAACCTGTAAGATTACATGGACTTGCATCACAATTGTGGTACCTTTGGACTCAGAACAACTTGAATTTCAATGTTTGTTCTGTAAAAAAGGTGTTGACAGAGCTGATGAGGGGACACGTGCGAGGACACTGGCTGTCACCGTCACTGACGGGCTGATTTATACTTTATTCTAATCTGTCTGTAAACACGGAGGAAATGAAGCGGACTCATAAACTCAACACGGCAGGGTTGTGTGTGTGTCACCATGAGGACAGGCTGAGCTGTGTTTACCCTCCTGAGACTCTGTCATTACCGTCCTCATGGAGATACACTGCTGATGACGTCATCAGGTCACCACAGACCGCAGGCTCTCACCATCTTCAACACCACACTACCCATGATCCTCTACAGCTGCTGAGCTATATAGAAAAATAATAAATAATTTTAATAATAAATTCAAATTTCTATTACTCTATTATCATTTTTTGTGGCCCTTATAATGGTTGGCGTTTTTTTTTGTTTTGTTTTGTTTGTTTAAACACTTTTTGTTTTGTTTTTTTCCTTTAAATCTTTTTTTCCTGGCCTGGAAAATGCTATTTGTAAGTTCCAGACTTTTCCAGGTTTTTTCAGGACCTGGTGACAGTGACACAGAGCTCTGTCTCTGCAGGGATCCTCAGTGGAACCTGTCAAGGACGAAGACAGACGTTGACTGTCTGCTGCTCGCTCACTGCAGGACACGTCTCATCAGACTGACGTCCACATTAAAAGTCATGTAGAGCAGGGTCCAGGTTCATGTCCTGCAGGTCCCTCTAAATGTCCCCTCTGCTGTCTCTCAGTGTGTCTGCTAGTGTGCTGGCTGCCCTTTGTCTCCGTCTGTCTCTACGAGACGTTCAGCGGTCAGCAGAGTCCGGCTCTAAGCTCCGCCCTCTCTGCGTGGCTCGCTCTGACCAGCTCTGCCCTCAACCCCTGGATAACCTGCATGATGCAGACGTGAGTGAGACTGCAGAATCTGACGGCGAGCGTCTGGCCGCCTGTGACACATTAATGATGTCATCGCTCTGTTCATATGTCTCCAGCAGGTACAGGGCGGCGGTGCGCCGCAGCATCCGCAGGGTCATCCAGGTGTGTTTATGTTCTGAGACGCCACTGGAGTCCCGCCCCCAGAGCTCCGCCCTCCACCTGGACGCAACCAATCATATCAGCACAACCACGACCACAGCGGCAACACGCCCACCGCCATCACTGAAAACAACGACACCAACGTGATCACAGAACATCAAAACATCACCATCATCACAAAACACCACCGTCATCACCAAAACACCACCGTCATCACAAAACACCACCGTCATCACCAAAACACCACCGTCATCACCAAAACACACCGTCATCACCAAGACTCCACCACCGTCATCACAAAACACCACCGTCATCACCAAAACACCACCGTCATCACCAAAAAAACACCGTCATCACAAAACATCACCGTCATCACCAAAACACCACCGTCATCACAAAACATCACCGTCATCACCAAAACACACCGTCATCACCAAAAAACCACCGTCATCACAAAACATCACCGTCATCACCAAAACACCACCGTCATCACAAAACATCACCGTCATCACCAAAACACACCGTCATCACAAAACATCATCGTCATCATCAAGACTCCACCACCGTCATCACAAAACATCACCGTCATCACCAAAACACCACCGTCATCACCAAAACACCACCGTCATCACCAAAACACAACCGTCATCACCAAAACACCACCGTCATCACAAAACATCGCCGTCATCACCAAAACAAACCGTCATCACCAAAACATCACCGTCATCACCAAAACACCACCGTCATCACAAAACAACACCGTCATCACCAAAACACCACCGTCATCACAAAACATCACCGTCATCACCAAAACACCACCGTCATCACAAAACATCATCGTCATCACCAAGACTCCACCACCGTCATCACAAAACATCACCGTCATCACCAAAACACCACCGTCATCACCAAAACACAGCCGTCATCACCAAAACACCACCGTCA
>NC_142189.1:7500-75000 GCF_026936395.1 Plectropomus leopardus | reverse complement strand
CACACACACACACACGGACACACGTTATAAATACATTTATCTCTCTTGTTGGTTTTTGAATCTCCTCGCATGTCACGGGGAAAATTTGTCCCAAATGATAAATTCGAAGACTATCCGAAATTAAATAATCAAGCAATAATATCTGTTTTTACAGTTTCTGGCTGTTAAATTGTGTCTTTTGGTGACGTTTGATTTGGCAGGCTCACAGGTTGGAAAAGCATGTTTACTTTAAAAATCACCAAAAGTTTAAAAGAAAAAAATCTGCTAAAATCTTTTTTTTTTAAAAGAAAAAAGAAAATCGTCTTCTTTCTAAATCCCCAAAATTTTTAGGGTAAAATAAATAATAATAAATAAAATAAATAGAAAAAAATCAAAAAATGTTTAAAGTAAAAGAAAGTCTCCACAAAGCTATAAAGAAAAAATAATTATCAAAACTTTTTTAAAGTCCCTCATAATTTTAATGGAAAAGAAATAACCAAAAATTGTAAAGGAAAGAAAAAGCAAAAACAGAAGCAAAATAATCACCAAAAAAAATTGAAAGAAAGAAATCACCACAACTTTTTCAAAATCACCAAATATTTTTAAGGAAAAAAATACAGCCAAAAATTTCAAAAGACAAAAAAAGCCAAAATTTTCCAAAGCAAACATGTTCCGGTCCTCGGACCACAGAGACGCCGCCCTTCTTCACTCACCTTGGTGGCTTTCTTGGTGAACTTGGCATTGTCCTTCTCCAGGTCGTGCCAGGACCTGATGGGGGTCTTCAGCTCGTCCCCCACCACCATGCCAGGGCCCTGTGTTGCTGGGCCGCCGATAAAGGTCATGATCCGAGCGCCCGTGTTGGGGAAGGTGCACTGTGGGTAAAAAGCACAGATCCTGTGTGACGCGATGCCAACGTGTGAACGCTGCTGAGTTACACCCCCCCAAACCCCCACCTCACCTCCAGCAGGCCCACGGCGATGGACATGGCCACGCCAAGCGAGCGCAGTGGCCTCTTCCCCTGAGTGACGGGCCACGGGTCGCGCTGCAGCTCCCCCAGCAGGTCAGTCAGGTTCATGTCAATCTTCTGCACTGGCTGCAGGAACCTGCGGGAGGGAAAGGGTTAACTCTGAGGGTCCGAAGAGTTAACTCTGAGGGTCTGAAGGGTCTGAAGGGTTAACTCTGAGGGTCTGAAGGGTTAACTCGGAGGGTCTGAAGGGTCTGAAGAGTTAACTCTGAGGGTCTGAAGGGTCCGAAGAGTTAACTCTGAGGGTCTGAAGGGTCTGAAGGGTTAACTCTGAGGGTCTGAAGGGTTAACTCGGAGGGTCTGAAGGGTCTGAAGAGTTAACTCTGAGGGTCTGAAGGGTCTGAAGGGTTAACTCTGAGGGTCTGAAGGGTCTGAAGGGTTAACTCTGAGGGTCTGAAGGGTTAACTCGGAGGGTCTGAAGGGTCTGAAGAGTTAACTCTGAGGGTCTGAAGGGTCTGAAGGGTTAACTCGGAGGGTCTGAAGGGTCTGAAGGGTTAACTCGGAGGGTCTGAAGGGTCTGAAGAGTTAACTCTGAGGGTCTGAAGGGTCTGAAGGGTTAACTCTGAGGGTCTGAAGGGTTAACTCGGAGGGTCTGAAGGGTCTGAAGGGTTAACTCTGAGGGTCTGAAGGGTCTGAAGGGTTAACTCTGAGGGTCTGAAGGGTTAACTCGGAGGGTCTGAAGGGTCTGAAGGGTTAACTCTGAGGGTCTGAAGGGTCTAAAGAGTTAACTCTGAGGGTCTGAAGAGTTAACTCTGAGGGTCTGAAGGGTCTGAAGGGTTAACTCTGAGGGTCTAAAGAGTTAACTCTGAGGGTCAGGGGTCAGGTGTCGGTGGGTGGGGCCTCACAGGTGAGCATTTACCTGTTGGACAGTGGCTGCTGGGCGGGCTGAGGTCCTCGTACCTGATTGGCTGCAGGTTTCGTCAGACCGAGCATCTCCTGCAGAGTCACACACACACACACACACACACACACACACACACACACACATTTCAAGAACTTTCCAGGACTTTGAGTTGAATTCATTAATGAATTAACTAACTTAGGGACTGTTGGTTATGTTTTGAGAAAACTTGGAAAAGATCATTTTGTTTTATGCTTTCTGTAAAACTTGTTAGCAAGTTTTAATAGAAAAAAAAAAATTTCTTGAAAAATTTTTTGGTCTTTTATAAAGAAAAAAAATTGGGGGATTTTTTATTGTTAAAAAAAATTGGGGATTTTTTATTGCTAAAAAAAATGTGAATTTTTTTTTCTTTAAAATTTTCGTTTTGGGTTAGGGGCGATTTCCTCTAAAATTTCTCTAAAAACTGAAAGGCATCTTTTGTTTCTAAGCGGTCCCGAATGTGGACCGGTTACTGTGTCAGAACTGGTTCCAGCGGGAGTCAGAAACCTGGAGCTGCTTGGCGTTCAGGTCCTTGGTCCCCCTGAAGACGTAGCTCTTGGAGATCCCCTCGCAGCCGAGCTCGTGGACCTGGACCATGCGGCCGAAGGTGATGAGTCCAACCAGTGCGGTGGGAGGCAGCAGGGACAGGGACATCTGCAAGGACTCCTTCAGAGCCTGCAGGTCCTCGTCCTCCATACAGGTGTCCACCACGTACAGGAAGACGAGTGGCATTTGAGGACCCCGCTGAGGACAGAGACCACATCAACTTATACACCTGGACATATGGACCGTCTGTCTCTCTGTCCATCTGTCTTACCTGGACCACATACTCGATGGTGGAGAACTGGGGCAGCAGCTCGGCTGGTTGGTTGACCTCTGAGATTCCGGCGTAGGACGGAGGAAACTGCAACAGAACAAAGAGTCACTGTGTGTTTGTCCACGTCTTCTGTGACTCTGTCTCTATGAAGACATTAATGTGTCTCTACTGAACCTGGTTCCTCTGGTAGCAGAAGTTACAGGCCCACAGCTTGGCTCGGTAGTCCACCTGACTGCAACACACAGACAGGTGCGTGTTAAACACGTGAATGTTGGACGGTGCATGTTGGACAGTTCGTGTCAGACGATGTGTGTTGGACAGTGCGTGTGGGACGGTGCGTGTTGGACGGTGCGTGTTGGACGGACATACCAGAGCGGGTTGAGCACGGCGCGGCAGGTGGCGCGGCTGCAGAGGACCGGTTCATACTGAATCGGTGGCAGGTCGGGCCGCTCCCTCAGCGGGGTGAAGAGCGCCGACACGGGAACGACCATCCGTGTTGCCTCCAGCCGGCTGGACGGCCAAACGTTCCAGCTGAACCGCACGCCGTCACGCTCCTCGTTCTGAGCGATGTACTCTGGGAAGGTCGCCATGGCACCGCAGGGAAGTGGGAGGGGTCAGACACACCGTCGGGTTAACGCTGCGGGGGGGAGGGGGCAATGTTAATAAACATACTGCCGTAATACTAATATTACTGTGGTACTACTAACGTAACTGCAGTACTACTACATTTACTGCAGTGGTACTAACTTTACTGCAGTAGTACTATCTTTACTGCAGTAGTAGTGATATGTATGCTGTTTGCATGACCACAGATGATCAGAGCGTGAAAACTGCAAAACGCCTAAACTGACCCTCGCTAAGCCCCACCCCCCTTGGTTACTGTTGCTATGCCTGATGAGCTTTCAGTCCCAGCAGGTGAAATAGTGAGGAAGACCACCGTGATACTGTTCGTGTATCGGCGTTTTGGCTTCAGGCCTCCCGCGCACATAGTTACGGTTGCTAAGGTAGGACTGGATGGTGGCTGTTCTTGGGCGGGGCTTTACGAGGGGTCCAGTTAAAGTATTTACAGAGCAGTACTACTACGCCAAATTCTTTTCTGCAGTACTACGACTACTTCTACTACTAGTACTACTACAAAATGTTTTACTGCAGTACTCCTACTACTATTACTACTACACCAAACTCTTTACTGCAGTACTACTACTACTACTACTACTACTACTACACAATCCTTTACTGAAGTACTACTTTTACTACTACTACACAACCCTTTACTGGAGTACTACTACTACTACAACACAATCCTTGACAGTACTACTACTATTATTATTACGACTACTACTACTCAACCCTTTACTGCAATACTACTACTACTACTATTACTACTACATGAAACCCTTTACTGCACTATTACTACTCCTACTACTACTCACTGTGAAGAAATACAGATGTACAGTTAAGTACTGCAGTACACAGTGAAGTAGTGCAGTACACGGAGAAGTACTGCAGTACACAGTGAAGTACTGCAGTACACAGTGAAGAAATGCAAATCACAGTGCAGTACTGCAGCACATAGTGAAGTACTGTAGGACAAAGTGAAGTGCTGCAGTACACGGAGAAGTACTGCAGTACACGGGGATGATCGATCAGTTTATTGGTCTGATCGGAGTTCAGGTGAGTCCAGTTAGCCTCAGGGACTAACAGCTAACAGGTAAACAGACACGTCATCGGCAGGTGACGGCGTCACACTGACCGCACAGGTGAGCTGACGGAGTCCAGGTGAGTTAGGAGGTCTGAGGGGTCCGCGTGAGTCTGAGAGAGAGGAGGTTAATCAGTAACTCACCTGCTCCTGCTGCTCCTGCTGCTCCTCTCTGTGACAACACGGCAAAACAACATGGCGGCCGGCCGGCGCCACGTCAGAGCACAGAGAGGAGAAAAAGAGAGAGGGCTCACTCTGACCGAAAACCCCGCACAGACGGCTTTAAAAAAAGAAAACATACTTCCAAGTCCTGAGATTTAGAAGGCATTTTGTCTTTTATGAAAAAGAAAGAGGGAATGTTTGAAATGTTTATTGTACTGTTTTTGTCCTCTGGTCCCCTGAGGATCAACAAATACTCGTCTCATCTCGTCTCATATTATGAGTCATTAAAGTTTTTGTATCACAGCACAAAGTGGCTGCAGGCAGCTCTTCCTCTACACAAACACTGACCTTATTCTCTCGATCTTCTTCCTTAAACAGCTGACTGCACACCCGTCGGGAGACCCGACGGGACAATTTCTGTAACTGTGGACGGTCTGCAGACACAGAATCTCTGTCAGAGTGACTCATCACATCAACACGGGATCTTTGGCGAAGCTTGCGCACAGAGGAACTTGAAACCAAATGTACGGAGGCTCCTGAGGGACAAATCAAACTTTGGCCAAAAGTCTGCTGTGATGTTTCGTCTCTGAGTCTGAAAACGTCACTCACCAATTTCTCAATAATTTTAGTTATTAGTTGTGCTTTTCCATAATTATTTTATTTTTGGGTATAATTGTCTTTCACTCGTTAGTGAACGTTATAAAGTGTTTTCATTAAAATGAGGATGAAATAAAAACAGTTCAGGTTTAAAACGGTGCGATACAAATGTTTATTATATGACAAAAATACTGTCACTAACTAACGTCGTCGTCTCCTCGTCCAATCAGGACAGACTCTGATTAAATCTTATACACAAACACCTTTTTCACAACTAAATTAAACACCCTGCTCCTCCTCCTGCTCCTCCTGCTCCTCCTGCTCCTCCTGCTCCTGATTTAGAGGACCAGTCCGTCACGTTTCAGTGGACTGTGCCTTTAAATCAGCATCTTTCTTCTTCTGGAGTTTCTTCTAAATGCAGCAGGCGACAGAATGAAAATTCAAACATCCTGCTTTTATTTTGTCTCTCCACACTTTCTGTTCTCCCTCTAGGCCCCGCCCCTCTCCACCTGTACCTGACCGGGGGCGAGGCTTTAACTTGTAGTTTGTATGTTTTAAGGCAGCTGGTTGGTCGGCGGTCACATGTTGTTGAATCCCATCATGCCTTTCATGTTGCCGGCGGCGCCCTGCTGGAACTGACGCATCATCGACTGCAGACCCGCCATTCCACCTTAAATACCAAACGAAACATTTCATTTAGATCCATCATTCCACCTTAAATACAAATAGTTGGACAGGTGTGTTGGACGGACAGGTGCAGCTGTCTCACCCATGTGGTGCAGGACTCGGGGGTCCATCATTTTGGCCATCTGCTGGTTCAATTTCGCCATCTGAGACGGGTTCACGTTCTTCGACATGTCTCCACCTGGAGGACACCAGAGACACATGAGACAGGTCCAATCATGGACTGATCTGTCCCCCTCTCTGCCCCCCCATTCGCTGTCTCTGTGTCCGTCTCCACCTTAAACAGTCCCTTGCTGCCACTTTTGTCTCTGTCTGTCTGTCTCTCTATGTCCTGTGTCTGTCCCTCAAACAGTCCCTTGATGCCTCCTCTCTCTCTCTGTCTGTCCCCTGTCCCCGTACCTTTGAACAGTCCCTTGATGCCTCCTCTGTCTCTCTGTCTGTCCCCTGTCCCCGTACCTTTGAACAGTCCCTTGATGCCTCCTCTGTCTGTCCCCTGTCCCCGTACCTTTGAACAGTCCCTTGATGCCTCCTCTGTCTCTCTGTCTGTCCCCTGTCCCCGTACCTTTGAACAGTCCCTTGATGCCTCCTCTGTCTCTCTGTCTGTCCCCTGTCCCTGTACCTTTGAACAGTCCCTTGATGCCTCCTCTGTCTGTCCCCTGTCCCCGTACCTTTGAACAGTCCCTTGATGCCTCCTCTGTCTGTCCCCTGTCCCCGTACCTTTGAACAGTCCCTTGATGCCTCCTCTGTCTGTCCCGTCCCCGTACCTTTGAACAGTCCCTTGATGCCTCCTCTGTCTGTCCCCTGTCCCCGTACCTTTGAACAGTCCCTTGATGCCTCCTCTGTCTCTCTGTCTGTCCCCTGTCCCCGTACCTTTGAACAGTCCCTTGATGCCTCCTCTGTCTGTCCCCGTACCTTTGAACAGTCCCTTGATGCCTCCTCTGTCTCTCTGTCTGTCCCCTGTCCCCGTACCTTTGAACAGTCCCTTGATGCCTCCTCTGTCTGTCCCCTGTCCCCGTACCTTTGAACGGTCCCTTGATGCCTCCTCGGTCTCTCTGTCTGTCCCCTGTCCCCGTACCTTTGAACAGTCCCTTGATGCCTCCTCTGTCTCTCTGTCTGTCCCCTGTCCCCGTACCTTTGAACAGTCCCTTGATGCCTCCTCTGTCTGTCCCCTGTCCCCGTACCTTTGAACAGTCCCTTGATGCCTCCTTGGTCTCTCTGTCTGTCCCCTGTCCCATTACCTTTGAACAGTCCCTTGATGCCTCCTCTGTCTGTCCCCTGTCCCCGTACCTTTGAACAGTCCCTTGATGCCTCCTGTCTCTCTGTCTGTCCCCTGTCCCCGTACCTTTGAACAGTCCCTTGATGCCTCCTCTGTCTGTCCCCTGTCCCCGTACCTTTGAACGGTCCCTTGATGCCTCCTCGGTCTCTCTGTCTGTCCCCTGTCCCCGTACCTTTGAACGGTCCCTTGATGCCTCCTCGGTCTCTCTGTCTGTCCCCTGTCCCCATACCTTTGAACGGTCCCTTGATGCCTCCTCGGTCTCTCTGTCTGTCCCCTGTCCCCGTACCTTTGAACGGTCCCTTGATGCCTCCTCTGTCTCTCTGTCTGTCCCCTGTCCCCATACCTTTGAACAGTCCCTTGATGCCTCCTCTGTCTGTCCCCTGTCCCCGTACCTTTGAACAGTCCCTTGATGCCTCCTCTGTCTCTCTGTCTGTCCCCTGTCCCCGTACCTTTGAACAGTCCCTTGATGCCTCCTCTGTCTCTCTGTCTGTCCCCTGTCCCTGTACCTTTGAACAGTCCCTTGATGCCTCCTCTGTCTGTCTGTCCCCTGTCCCCATACCTTTGAACAGTCCCTTGATGCCTCCTCTGTCTGTCCCCTGTCCCCGTACCTTCGTACAGTCCCTTGATGCCTCCTCTGTCTCTCTGTCTGTCCCCTGTCCCCGTACCTTTGAACAGTCCCTTGATGCCTCCTCTGTCTCTCTGTCTGTCCCCTGTCCCTGTACCTTTGAACAGTCCCTTGATGCCTCCTCTGTGTGTCCCCTGTCCCTGTACCTTTGAACAGTCCCTTGATGCCTCCTCTGTGTGTCCCCTGTCCCTGTACCTTTGAACGGTCCCTTGATGCCTCCTCTGTCTGTCCCCTGTCCCCGTACCTTTGAACAGTCCCTTGATGCCTCCTCTGTCTCTCTGTCTGTCCCCTGTCCCTGTACCTTTGAACAGTCCCTTGATGCCTCCTCTGTCTGTCCCCTGTCCCTGTACCTTTGAACGGTCCCTTGATGCCTCCTCTGTCTGTCCCCTGTCCCCGTACCTTTGAACAGTCCCTTGATGCCTCCTCTGTCTGTCCCGTCCCCGTACCTTTGAACAGTCCCTTGATGCCTCCTCTGTCTGTCCCCTGTCCCCGTACCTTTGAACAGTCCCTTGATGCCTCCTCTGTCTCTCTGTCTGTCCCCTGTCCCCGTACCTTTGAACAGTCCCTTGATGCCTCCTCTGTCTGTCCCCGTACCTTTGAACAGTCCCTTGATGCCTCCTCTGTCTCTCTGTCTGTCCCCTGTCCCCATACCTTTGAACAGTCCCTTGATGCCTCCTCTGTCTGTCCCCTGTCCCCGTACCTTTGAACGGTCCCTTGATGCCTCCTCGGTCTCTCTGTCTGTCCCCTGTCCCCGTACCTTTGAACAGTCCCTTGATGCCTCCTCTGTCTCTCTGTCTGTCCCCTGTCCCCGTACCTTTGAACAGTCCCTTGATGCCTCCTCTGTCTGTCCCCTGTCCCCGTACCTTTGAACAGTCCCTTGATGCCTCCTCTGTCTCTCTGTCTGTCCCCTGTCCCCGTACCTTTGAACAGTCCCTTGATGCCTCCTCTGTCTGTCCCCTGTCCCCGTACCTTTGAACAGTCCCTTGATGCCTCCTGTCTCTCTGTCTGTCCCCTGTCCCCGTACCTTTGAACAGTCCCTTGATGCCTCCTCTGTCTGTCCCCTGTCCCCGTACCTTTGAACGGTCCCTTGATGCCTCCTCGGTCTCTCTGTCTGTCCCCTGTCCCCGTACCTTTGAACGGTCCCTTGATGCCTCCTCGGTCTCTCTGTCTGTCCCCTGTCCCCATACCTTTGAACGGTCCCTTGATGCCTCCTCGGTCTCTCTGTCTGTCCCCTGTCCCCGTACCTTTGAACGGTCCCTTGATGCCTCCTCTGTCTCTCTGTCTGTCCCCTGTCCCCATACCTTTGAACAGTCCCTTGATGCCTCCTCTGTCTGTCCCCTGTCCCCATACCTTTGAACAGTCCCTTGATGCCTCCTCTGTCTGTCCCCTGTCCCCTGTCCCCGTACCTTTGAACAGTCCCTTGATGCCTCCCATCTTCTTGACCATCTGGGCGAACTTGGTGTACTGAGTGAGGAGCTCCTGGACGTCTCTGGTGGCGACCCCTGACCCCCGGGCGACCCTCTGGATCCTGTTGGGCTGCTTACTGAACAGCTTGGCTCCGTCTTTACTGTCCAACTCTGAGGACACACAGAGGACAGGCCTCGCTCATGTCTCCGCCACTGCTCCGGGACTTTTAATGAATCGACCATAGACGCTCTTCGTCGCCTCTTTTTCGGGATGATTTTTAACGAAAAAATTCTGGAAACATATTTTTTCTTTCAAAATGTTTTCTTTTTTTCTTTGAAACTTTTTTTGTGATTTTTTTTTTTTTAAGAAAACATTTAGATTTTTTTTTGTTGGAAAAATCCTGGCAATTTTTAAGAAAAATGGCATTTTATTTTTCCTCTTTTTATTTATTTTTTTGCTACTTTTTCCAAAGACAAAAATGTGGCTTTTTATTTTCTCTTTTAAATGTTCGTGATTTTTTTCCTTAAAAAAACCCAACTTTGATCTGTTTCCTCTTTAAAACTGGCGGCTTTTTTAAAAAAAAAATATTTTTATTCAGTGTGTGTGTGTGTTTCTGCGTGTGTGTATGTGTGTGTGTGTGTGTGTTTCTATGTGTGTGTTTGTTTGTTTCAGTGTGTGTGTGTGTTTCTGTGTGTGTTTGTTTGTTTCAGTGTGTATGTGTGTTTCTGTGTATGTGTGTTTCTATGTGTGTGTTTGTTTCAGTGTGCGTGTGTATGTGTGTGTGTTTGTTTCAGTGTGCGTGTGTATGTGTGTGTTTGTTTCAGTGTGCGTGTGTATGTGTGTGTGTTTGTTTCAGTGTGCGTGTGTATGTGTGTGTGTTTCTATGTGTGTGTTTGTTTCAGTGTGCGTGTGTATGTGTGTGTGTTTCTATGTGTGTTTCTATGTGTGTGTTTGTTTCAGTGTGCGTGTGTATGTGTGTGTTTGTTTCAGTGTGCGTGTGTATGTGTGTGTGTTTCTATGTGTGTGTTTGTTTCAGTGTGCGTGTGTATGTGTGTCTCTGTGTATATTATGTGTGTGTCTTTGTGTATTATGTGTGTGTGTGTGTGTTTGTGTCTCTGTGGATATGTGTGTGTGTGTGTGTGTGTGTCTCTGTGTATATATGTGTGTATATGTATGTCTCTGTGTATATGTGTGTGTGTGTCTGTGTATATATGTGTGTATATGAGTGTCTGTGTATATGTGTGCGTGTGTGTGTGTCTCTGTGTATATGTGTGTCTCTGTGTATATGTGTATGTGTGTCTCTGTGTATATGTGTGTATGTGTGTGTGTGTGTGTGTGTGTTACCCTGGTCGTTCATGCTGTCCATGATGGTCATCAGTTTCTTCAGTCTAGCCATCGACTCCTGCTCGTTTCCTTTACTCATGAAGTCTGTGCCGAAGCCGGGAATCATCCCCTGAACACATCACAGACAGGCAGAGACAAAAGGACAGAGACACGGTGAGATCCTGCTGAGGTCCGGGTCATGTGCCGGTGGGCGGTGCGTGCGTTTACCATGATTTGTCCGAAGGGTCCCATCTTCATGATGTTCTGGAACTGCTCGTACATGTCTCTGAGAGTGAACTGACCTGGGGTCAGAGGTCAGAGGTAAGAGGTCACAGGTCAGTGTCCGATACACATGTGAAGATGATTACGGTGGCGGCGGCGTGTTCTCACCGTGTTTGAGTTTGTCGATGAGCTCCTCGTTGTCGTCCAGTTTGAGCTCGTTGACTCTGTCGATCAGACCCTCGATGTCCCCCATCCCTGACAGGAAGAGCAGAACTCAGTTACCACGGAAACACCTCAAACTACCTGCTCGCTGCAGCTCAGTGAGGTTGCGGGGATGTTGCGGGGATGTTGCGGGGATGTTGCGGGGATGAGATACAATAAATAGTGAAGACAGTAAAGAAGGTTTCCAGCTGAAAGATGTCCCGTCGATTCAGTTTGTCTCAAATAAAAGCAGCGACGTCAATACGAATCTTTAAGAAACTTTTCAGTGAGTTTTTTAGGACTTTGAGGCAAATTTTAAAAACACGCATCAAAGGACCTTCAACCCTTTCTTTCATTTTCATTGCACAGACACACACACAAACACACACACACAGACACACAGAATAACCTGAAGGTGTGAAGGAAGCAGAGTGTGTGTTTATGTCCGTGTGTGTGTGTGTGTGTGTGTGTGTCTGTGTGTGTTATGTCCCTGTGTGTGTGTGTGTGTGTGTGTGTGTGTTCTCAGTGTCAGTGTGTGTGTGTGTGTTATGTCCCTGTGTGTGTGTGTGTTCTCAGTATCAGTGTGTGTGTGTGTCTGTGTGTTATGTCCCTGTGTGTGTGTGTTCTCAGTGTCAGTGTGTGTGTGTGTCTGTGTGTTATGTCCCTGTGTGTGTGTGTGTGTTCTCAGTGTCAGTGTGTGTGTGTGTGTGTGTTTCTGTCGGTGTGTGTTTCTGTCGGTGTGTGTATGTGTGTGTGTGTGTTTATGTCCATGTGTGTCCCTCTGTGTGTGTGTGTCCATGTCTCCGTGTGTGTATGTCCCTCTGTGTGTGTGTGTCCCTCTGTGTGTGTGTGTGTGTGTGTGTGTGTGTGTCCCTGTGTGTGTGTCCGTGTGTGTCTGTGTCTCTCTGTGTGTGTCTCCGTGTGTGTGTGTGTGTGTGTGTGTCCCTCTGCGTGTGTCCCGCTGTGTGTGTCCCTCTGCGTGTGCTCCTCTGCGTGTGTCCCTCTTTGTGTCTCTCTGTGTGTGTCCCACTGTGTGTGTCCCACTGTGTGTGTGTCCCACTGTGTGTGTGTCCCACTGTGTGTGTGTCCCTCTGTGTGTCCCTCTGTGTGTCCGTCTCACCCAGCAGTTTGCTGATGAAGGGTTGGGTCTTGAAGGGCTCAAAGTCGTCGATGTGTTCTCCGGTTCCGATGAAGATGATGGGGCTCCTGGTGGCCGCCACGCTGAAACAGCAGAGGAAGAAGAGCGTCAGCTGGAAATGCGTCACTGTGACATCACGCCAGCAGTGACATCATTGGGTCTTACGCGCTCAGAGCTCCTCCTCCTTTGGCGTGCCCATCCAGCTTGGTGACGATCACGGACGCCACGTCCACTTTGTCTTTGAAAGCCTTGGCCTGGGACTCGCAGGCCTGACCGATGGACGCGTCCATCACATACACGATGTTGTCTGGTTGCTATGGAAACATGGGCAGAGACACAGGGTCACTTCGGCGCCCCTCGGCGGGGTCACGTCAACCTCAGGCCGGTCACCCGGGCGTTCAGGGACTCACCACGGCGTTGGAGACCTGCAGCATCTCCTCGAACAGCGAATCCTCCTGTTTGTGGCGTCCACTCGTGTCCACGATGATGATCTCAAAGTTCTCGGCTCTGAACTTCTCTACGCCCTCGGCGGCGATCACCACGGGGTCCATCTCTGTGTAACTGAACACAACGCACAGGCGTGACATGGGGTCAAAGGTCAGCAGGCAGCACAGGGCACAGCTGTCAAACTCACCTGCCGTAAAACGGGATCCTGGCTTTAGTGGCGTTCTGCTTCAGCTGGTCAAATGCACCTGAAAGACGACAGAAACAGTAACTCAATTCCGGTGAGGTCTGGTGTCTGTAGGTGACTGTAGGTGAGATCAGGTGACTGTAGGTGACTGTAGGTGAGATCAGGTGACTGTAGGTGAGGTCAGGTGACTGCAGGTGACTGTAGGTGAGGTCAGGTGACTGTAGGTGACTGTAGGTGAGGTCAGGTGTCTGTAGGTGAGGTCAGGTGACTGTAGGTGAGGTCAGGTGTCTGTAGGTGACTGTAGGTGAGGTCAGGTGACTGTAGGTGAGGTCAGGTGACTGTAGGTGACTGTAGGTGAGGTCAGGTGACTGTAGGTGACTGTAGGTGAGGTCGGGTGACTGTAGGTGAGGTCAGGTGACTGTAGGTGAGGTCAGGTGACTGTAGGTGACTGTAGGTGAGGTCAGGTGACTGTAGGTGACTGTAGGTGAGGTCGGGTGACTGTAGGTGAGGTCAGGTGACTGTAGGTGATGTCAGGTGTCTGTAGGTGTGGTCAGGTGACTGTAGGTGACTGTAGGTGAGGTCTGGTGTCTGTAGGTGTCTGTAGGTGAGGTCAAGTGACTGTAGGTGAGGTCAGGTGACTGTAGGTGAGGTCAGGTGACTGTAGGTGAGGTCTGGTGTCTGTAGGTGTCTGTAGGTGAGGTCAGGTGACTGTAGGTGAGGTCAGGTGTCTGTAGGTGACTGTAGGTGTGGTCAGGTGACTGTAGGTGACTGTAGGTGAGGTCTGGTGTCTGTAGGTGTCTGTAGGTGAGGTCAGGTGACTGTAGGTGAGGTCAGGTGACTAGGTGAGGTCAGGTGACTGTAGGTGAGGTCAGGTGTCTGTAGGTGACTGTAGGTGAGGTCAGGTGACTGTAGGTGAGGTCAGGTGACTGTAGGTGACTGTAGGTGAGGTCAGGTGACTGTAGGTGACTGTAGGTGACTGTAGGTGAGGTCAGACGACTGTAGGTGAGGTCAGGTGACTGTAGGTGAGGTCAGGTGTCTGTAGGTGTGGTCAGGTGACTGTAGGTGACTGTAGGTGACTGTAGGTGAGGTCAGGTGACTGTAGGTGACTGTAGGTGAGGTCGGGTGACTGTAGGTGAGGTCAGGTGACTGTAGGTGATGTCAGGTGTCTGTAGGTGTGGTCAGGTGACTGTAGGTGACTGTAGGTGAGGTCTGGTGTCTGTAGGTGTCTGTAGGTGAGGTCAAGTGACTGTAGGTGAGGTCAGGTGACTGTAGGTGAGGTCAGGTGACTGTAGGTGAGGTCAGGTGTCTGTAGGTGTCTGTAGGTGAGGTCAGGTGACTGTAGGTGAGGTCAGGTGTCTGTAGGTGACTGTAGGTGTGGTCAGGTGACTGTAGGTGACTGTAGGTGAGGTCTGGTGTCTGTAGGTGTCTGTAGGTGTCTGTAGGTGAGGTCAGGTGACTGTAGGTGAGGTCAGGTGACTAGGTGAGGTCAGGTGACTGTAGGTGAGGTCAGGTGTCTGTAGGTGACTGTAGGTGAGGTCAGGTGACTGTAGGTGAGGTCAGGTGACTGTAGGTGACTGTAGGTGAGGTCAGGTGACTGTAGGTGACTGTAGGTGAGGTCAGACGACTGTAGGTGAGGTCAGGTGACTGTAGGTGAGGTCAGGTGTCTGTAGGTGTGGTCAGGTGACTGTAGGTGACTGTAGGTGAGGTCTGGTGTCTGTAGGTGTCTGTAGGTGAGGTCAGGTGACTGTAGGTGAGGTCAGGTGACTGTAGGTGAGGTCAGGTGACTGTAGGTGAGGTCTGGTGTCTGTAGGTGTCTGTAGGTGAGGTCAGGTGACTGTAGGTGAGGTCAGGTGTCTGTAGGTGACTGTAGGTGTGGTCAGGTGACTGTAGGTGACTGTAGGTGAGGTCTGGTGTCTGTAGGTGTCGTCAGGTGACTGTAGGTGAGGTCAGGTGACTAGGTGAGGTCAGGTGACTGTAGGTGAGGTCAGGTGACTGTAGGTGAGGTCAGGTGTCTGTAGGTGACTGTAGGTGAGGTCAGGTGTCTGTAGGTGACTGTAGGTGAGGTCAGGTGACTGTAGGTGAGGTCAGGTGACTGTAGGTGAGGTCAGGTGACTGTAGGTGACTGTAGGTGAGGTCAGGTGACTGTAGGTGACTGTAGGTGAGGTCAGGTGACTGTAGGTGAGGTCAGGTGAGGTGTGATGCTGGTTACCGGCTCTGAAGGTGTCGGCACAGATCAGGCAGGTCTTCCAGCCTTTCCTCTGGTAATAGTAGGCGAGCTGCAGGAGACACAGAGGACAGTGAGACCACAGACGGACAGACGGACAGACAGCAGGGAGCGTGACAGGGGTCAGGGGTCCATCTACAGGCTTCTAACATTTTTGCTTTTCTGGTGATTTTTTTGTTTATCATTATTTTGGCAATTGTTACCATCAGTTTTTTATATTATTTAAACAAATGTGGTGGGGTTTTTATAAAATATTTTGGTAATTTTTAAATACGTCTTCCCAAATTAATGAATTCAAACATATACATACATACATACATACATACCTACATACATATATATATATATATATATATATATATATATATATATATATATATATATATATATATATATATATATATATATATACACACACACATACATATATATATATATATATATATACTAGTGCTGGGCCGTTAACGGCGTTAACGTGCTGCGTTAACGCGGGATTCTTATCGTGCAATAAGGAAATTATCGCGCGATAAACTATTCACTAAGTTGGGTCTATACAGTGAGCAAGGCACCAATTTCACTTTGTTGTTTAAGCGCGGATGTATACCTGGTCGAATTACGCGGAGGGGGCGCGAACAAGGCAGAAGCTGGTCTGCCTGAGTGACCGGAGTGATTGGCTCAAGCCGTGTCACAAAGCTGCTGACCGTTAATGGTCTTCTTCATGACCTCTAATGTAGGCCCACAGTTCAGTTAGGGTCATGTTATCAGAGGCTGCGCCCTCTGCTGTTCATTCCAGTTAGCAGGAAAAAGCTTTTTCCACATGGAGACAGAACCTGTGCTCCTAAATGTCTGTGTTTAACAAAATAAAAAAAAGTTAAACACCAAAGTAAATCTTATGGAACATTATTTTTCTTTACCAAATATTATAGTAGAACAGCTTTCTCAAGCATTTTGTGATGCATTTTCATCATTTAGATAGATAGATAGATATTATTTTGAATGTCTTTGGCAAAATTTAAATCTATAATTTTAATCTAGATTAATCGAGATTAACTACAGGATTGCAGTGAGATTAATCTAGATTAAAAAAATTAATCTATGCCCAGCACTAATATATGCACACATTTACATTAAAATGTGATTTTTAGGTGATTTAAAAAAACATTTTGGGGATTTCTTTTATTTGGAAATGTTTCTGGTGGGTTTTTTTTAATAACATGTCTGGAATTTTTTTGGAGGGAAATCATGCGGTATGTTTGATAAATGAGCCCATTAATCAGCCAGAAACTAAAATCTAAAATTATTTTTGCTTTCTCAGGTTTCGATGGTCCTGTGGTGACCCGGTATCCACAGGGGGCGGGGCTCTGTGATGTCACCTTGGAGCAGGTGGTGGTTTTGCCGCTGCCCTGAAGGCCCACAAACATGATGACGTTGTTCTTTCCTTTAGTCGGAGTCCAGGCCTTCACACCGGGGTCCACCAGCTGAGACACACAGACAGACACAGAAAGAGACAGAGACAGAGACAAACAGAGAGAGACAGAGACAGAGACAAAGAGAGACAGACAGACAGACAGAGAGAGACAGAGACAGTCAGACAGAGACAAAGAGACAGAGACAGACATAGCAGTTAATGGTTAGTATTAAAAAAGGAAGTTCAGAGTCTGAGAAGAGGTCGGGGTCAGAGGTCAGAGGTCCTTTCATCATTAAACTATTGTTTCAAAATATTTTCAGTCCTGGAAAACTCAATTTTAGTTTCCTGACTCTTCCAGGACCTGTCCAGGTCTTGGGGTCTGACCTTGACAAGCTCCTTGAAGACCGCATGCTGGATCATCCTCCTCTTGTTTAGACCTGAAGCCATCTCCTCCAGATCGATGGCAGACCTGCACAGACCACAACAGGGATTTCAGGACCAGGTCTACAAATCCTAGACCAGGTCCACAGATCCATCACCAGGTCTACGGATCTTGGACCAGGTCTACAGATCCCAGACCAGGTCTATAGATCTTGGACTATGTCTATAGATCCCAGACCACACCACATCTATGGATCCCTAATCTGGTATACAGATCCCTGACCAGGTGTACAGATCTTAGGCCAGACTCAGGACTGTGGTACTCACTTGACGTTCTCTCTGAGCTGTTTGACCAGTTTGATGTTGACGTCGGCCTCCAGCAGAGCAGCACAGACCTCCTTCAGCATCGCGTTCAACACCTGAAACACACACACGCCATCAGACCAGGTCCTCAGGACCCAGACCGGATCCTCGGAACTCAGACCAGGTCCTCAGGACCCAGACCGGATCCTCGGAACTCAGACCAGGTCCTCAGGACCCAGACTGGGTCCACGGGACTCAGAGCGGGACCACGGGACTCAGACCGGGTCCACGGGACCCCCCAGATGCTGGTTACCTCCTCGTTGATGATGGTGGCGTTGCTGAGTGACCTCAGCGCCGAGGTGATCTTCCTCCCCAGGTCGGCTAACACCATGATGGCGTCTGAAATGATCCTGAAACACAGATCACACACGTGACCTCACAGGATGACACGCCAACAACGGAGTCACTGATTTGACAGTTCTGATGATGTCATCATCTGAGTCCACCACACACACACACACACAGACACAGACACACACACACACACCATTCTAGACAATAACTTTGATCTGATGGATTTACCAAGATCTCCGTGTGTGTGTGTGTGTGTGTGTGTGTGTGGAGGGGAACCCCCGACGGAGCACGCTCAGTGAGTCAGCAGGTCAGCTGACAGGTGAAGGTCTCAGCAGGCAGCAGCTGCTCACTTCCTGTTGAGAAGAGAGAAGAAGAAGAGTTGAATGCTCCTGATGCTCTGCTACTCCATCTGTGCCCAGAGTACACTCTACTGCTCCGGCAGTGTGGCTGATAAAAAACTGGTCCGTTTATTTGTTCCAACAGCTCTAAAAACAAAAAAAGCAAGAAAAAAACAAACAAGGAATACAAGACAGAAATGTACTTTCTGTGTATAACTTTAAAAATATAATGATAATTAAAATATTTTATTTACTCCGTGTTTTTGATGGACACTGAAGTAGTTTGCTCAGAGTTTAAACGCTTAACACCACGAGAACAAAACAACAGGAGAAAAACAGCAGTTTATTTTATTGTGGTTTTATTGTAAACCAGCGACGTGTGACCGATCAATAATTTGATTTTTCTTCTTCGCGTGTTGTTTCAGAAACACAAAGACATTATTGATGATAAATTCAGTGTTTTCTGATCGGATTGAGTTATTGATCTCTAACAGCCGGCAGATGTTTAAACTAATAAAAAATCATCTTCATACTTTATCATCGAACCTGCGTCACGTTTCTAATGACGTCATCATCGATAATCGAACTGCTCGATCATCTTTTAATCAGTTTAATAACAACATGTCAGCTGTTTACAGCGGCTCTCTGAGCCAGCGTTAGCCGTTAGCAGTTAGCATTCACCGTCCGCACAGACTGCGGTTAGCGGTTAGCACAGTTAGCTTCGCCTTAGCCTTACGTTAGCTTGATGTTAGCTTCAGCGTGAGCGCGCCAGGCTCGTCACAGAGCGAGAGGACCGCAATCAGTTAGTATTAAAGCAGAATCATTACCGACTCACCGACTGTTGGTGAGTTTGATCGAACAGCAGCTGAACAAACACCGACACAAACGGAGCGTCATCGATACTACCGACACGGAAACAACTCTTCTTCTGCGCCGTCTTTAACGGCAGCTTCAAACCCTCCAGCGCCCCCCGCCGGATCCCCGGTGGCACCACACACAGAACAAGAACCACAAACTGGACTCTTTACTGGGAGAACAAGAACCACAAACTGGACTCTTTACTGGGAGAACAAGAACCACAAACTGGACTCTTTAGTGGGAGAACAAGAACAATGTACATACATAAAGTGAAACATACAGATCAAGAACCACAAATAACAATAATAATAATAATAATAATAATGATGATAATGATGCTTATTATTATATCGAAGAAGAATCGTGTGAACATGATCTTTAATAAGTTTCAGTGTTGTTCTGCACTGTTGTAAATGTAAACATGACCCTTTCATTCAATAAAGTTTTTCAATATAAAAAAAAAACACAACGTCTTCCGGGTCAGTTTTTTTAAGGTGGTCTGAAGAGTACCTGAGGAGGAAAGTCTGATCTTTAATCTGAACCTGTCAGACAGTCACACCTGTGCTGACGTCACACACTGGGGCTCTGGTCACGTGAACAGGTGAACCGGTGAGTAACAGTGAGTAACAAACCGTGACGCGGGAGAGAGCGCCGGTTCCACCTTAACAGGTAGACACGCGGCGGGGCTGCAGACACAGAGCAGGAACAGGCTGACATGGAGCAGCTCGTCACCGGGTACTGCACAGTTCATATTTAAGTAATTATAACATTAATACATTTAAAACCAGAAGTCTAAGATGGACTTCAGAGACGCCAAGAGTCAGGTGAAGCTTCTGCTCAGCCAGGTGAGGCCAGGCGAGCTGCACGCGCTGCTGCGGTGGCTCCGGACCTCAGGTAACACACGCACACACACACAGTTTACTTAAAACTAAGTTATATTAACATAATCCTGTTTGTTATTAACCTTTAGTGTCTGTTTGTTTCATTTTAGTCTCTTTTCTTCTTCCTGTTGTGATAACTGTGTGTGTGTTGATGCATGTGTCCTAAATGTAGTCCAGATTGTGTATCTGAGTGTAATCAGTGAATTTGCAGCTCAGCTCCTACAATAAGTCTAAAATACACTGTGGAAACTAAATAGTTACATTCAGACTGTTCAGGTCCAAAAATGCTCCATTGAAACCCATTCAAACTGACATTTTTGATCCCACAGCCATCAGAGCAGAAAAACAGGACTTGTATTATTTCTGGGTGTCATTCTGGGCTTTTGACTCTGAATTTGTCATTTTGACTATTTTCCACCTGATGAGGTCATTTTGACCATATTTGGCATATGGAGGAAATACATGCTATTTCCACTAGGTGACCTGTCACAGTCAATGTAGCTGCTGATCACTGACATATCCCAGACTGTCAGCAGCTACACTCACACACTGACATATCCCAGACTGTCAGCAGCTACACTCACACACTGACATATCCCAGACTGTCAGCAGCTACACTCACACACTGACATATCGCAGACTGTCAGCAGCAAAAATAATATGTACATAAAATGTAGTATATTGAAAATATATATATTTTTAAATTAATGGATTTTTTTTTCATCTCATGACAAAAACCTGGCATTTAAAGGGTTGAAATTCTGAAAATTAATGAATATTTTTTTATTTATGATGAGGACTGATGTTGGTTAAAATACCACTCAATGACAGTACAAAATCATATCTATGTATAATATTTTTTATAGCTTGATTTTGAAAAGTACGTTTTGTTTGCATGGAGCAAAAACTCAAAGTTGTGACTTTAAATGTTAGTTAATATTGGCCTGTCTGGGCCTCTGTAGTCCTGACCTGCTTTTATTCTGCAGATGAGCTCGACGAGTTTTTGTCCAACAACAACAGAACAATTCTGCAAAACATCTCTGAGGAGCTCCGAGCACACCTGCCGCCCGACGCCATGCTCCCCTCTGAGACCACCGCCCACGCCAAGGTACTGCAATACTACTGCAATACTACTGTATACTCTAAGGTACTGTAGTACTGTAAAATTTCACTAAACAGGTACTACCCCTCTGAGAGGACATTGATAAGGATGATAATGTTATCGATGAAGCCGAGGATGTTGTTGTTGATGAAGATGTTGTTGTTGATGAAGATGAGGATGTTGATGAAGATGAGGATGTTGTTGATGAAGATGAGGATGTTGTTGTTGATGAAGATGAGGATGTTGTTGTTGATGAAGATGAGGATGTTGAAGGAGATGAGGATGTTGTTATTGATGAAGATGAGAATGTTGTTGATGAAGATGAGGATGTTGTTGATGAAGATGAGGATGTTGATGAAGATGAGGATGTTGTTGAAGAAGATGAGGATATTGTTGATGAAGATGAGGGTGTTGTTGAAGATGTGGATGTTGTTGATGAAGATGAGGATGTTGATGAAGATGAGGATGTTGATGAAGATGAGGATGTTGATGAAGATGAGGATGTTGTTGAAGAAGATGAGGATGTTGACGAATGTTGATGAATGAGGATGTTGTTGAAGAAGATGAGGATGTTGATGAAGATGAGGATGTTGATGATGAATGAGGATGTTGTTGAAGAAGATGAGGATGTTGATGAAGATGAGGATGTTGATGAAGATGAGGATGTTGATGAAGATGAGGATGTTGTTGAAGAAGATGAGGATGTTGTTGAAGAAGATGAGGATGTTGACGAATGTTGATGAATGAGGATGTTGTTGAAGAAGATGAGGATGTTGATGAAGATGAGGATGTTGATGAAAATGAGGATGTTGATGAAGATGAGGATGTTGATGGAGATGAGGATGTTGTTGTTGATGAAGATGAGAATGTTGTTGAAGAAGATGAGGATGTTGTTGATGAAGATGAGGATGTTGATGAAGATGAGGATATTGTTGATGAAGATGAGGATATTGTTGATGAAGATGAGGATTTTGATGAAGATGAGGATGTTGTTGAAGAAGATGAGGATGTTGTTGTTGATGAAGATGAGGATGTTGTTGAAGAAGATGAGGATGTTGTTGAAGAAGATGAGGATGTTGATGAAGATGAGGATGTTGTTGAAGAAGATGAGGATGTTGTTGATGATGAAGATGAGGATGTTGTTGAAGAAGATGAGGATGTTGTTGAAGAAGATGAGGATGTTGATGAAGATGAGGATGTTGTTGAAGAAGATGAGGATGTTGTTGATGAATGAGGATGTTGTTGAAGAAGATGAGGATGTTGATGAAGATGAGGATGTTGTTGAAGAAGATGAGGATGTTGTTGATGAATGAGGATGTTGTTGAAGAAGATGAGGATGTTGATGAAGATGAGGATGTTGTTGAAGAAGATGAGGATGTTGATGAAGATGAGGATGTTGTTGATGAATGAGGATGTTGATGAAGATGAGGATGTTGTTGAAGAAGATGAGGATGTTGTTGATGAATGAGGATGTTGTTGAAGAAGATGAGGATGTTGATGAAGATGAGGATGTTGATGAAGATGAGGATGTTGTTGAAGAAGATAAGGATGTTGTTGAAGATGAGGATGTTGATGAAGATGAGGATGTTGATGAAGATGAGGATGTTGATGAATGAGGATGTTGTTGAAGATGAGGATGTTGTTGAAGAAGATAAGGATGTTGTTGAAGATGAGGATGTTGATGAAGATGAGGATGTTGATGAAGATGAGGATGTTGATGAATGAGGATGTTGTTGAAGAAGATGAGGATGTTGATGAAGATGAGGATGTTGATGAAGATGAGGATGTTGTTGATGAATGAGGATGTTGTTGAAGAAGATGAGGATGTTGTTGAAGAAGATGAGGATGTTGATGAAGACTCTAAATCTGCGAACTAAATAATAAATAATAAATAATATATTAATTCACACTGACATTTCATCTTCCAAAAAGTCATCTAAAACAATAATTCAGATATGGTAAAGTAACCACAGCATCGATTATATTGAATGACAAATATGCGTATATATGTTAATTTTAATATATTGTTTTTTATTTCACATACATATAAAACATTTAATGCTTACATATATGTATCAACTGTAATAAATATTATGAATATTTATACGTTTTTATTTGTTCTTTTACAATGCCCTCTGATAACGGCAGTGTTGCAAGACACGGGAAAAAGTACAAATCATTTATATTTGTATTTGTAGGCTATATGAAGAATATTTTTACCTCTTTATGTGAGTATCAGACAGCCCCTCTGACCAGGAACTGAAGCCGCTTTATGCACCCGTGCTCTCCTAAACCCACCAACTCCTCAGACAGAAACAAGAGTTTTACCTGACAGAAGATGGGAGTTTCTGGTGTCGCTGCCTCAGTTGGTTAGTTTTTTTTGTGTTATTGTGAAACTTTGCCGAATGTAAAATAACTTTTTAAAACAATAAAGACATGTAGGTTAGGGTTATTCTTTTTCTGACGTCGCCCTGGTTCCCTCATCGAAAAGCCTCTGGGATTTTTCCGTTGGATTTTGGATCATTGCTGAAAATAAGCTCTGTGGTGAACAAATGATTGACAATTATTCTTACGTATTTTGTTTAGCGTCAATGTCAACTTTATTTATATAGCACAGCAAAGTCAACAAGTGTGTCTTAAGCAGAGTTTTAAAGGTGGAGAGGCGATTCGCAGTCCTCACAGTGGGAGGTAATACGTTTCACAGAGTGGGAGCTGCAACTGCGAAGGTTGATCTCCTCCAGTTTTTAAAAAGGATCGAGGAACGTCCAAGAACACCTGGTTAGCTGACTGAGGACTCTGGAGGGCTGATGCAGTGTAATAAGGTCAGACAGGTATTCAGGGACCAGCCCATTCAGAGCCTTAAAAACAAATAACAGGATCTTAAAATCGATCCCGTACCTAACCGGGAGCCAGGGAAGTGCAGAGAGTACCGGAGTTACGTGCTCGCGTTTCTTCGTCCCAGTAGGGAGACGAGCTGCAGGCGGTTACGCTGTGATCGGTCAGTGCCGACACGCAGGGAGGTACAGTAATCTGAGCCAGACGTAAATAAAGCACGGCTAACTTTTTCCAGGTCTTTGTGTCTTAGATGGACTTGGCTCTGGCCAGAAGCCTCAGCTGAAAGGCTCTCTGTTTCGTTTTCATTTAATTGTAAGAAATTTAAATCCATCCATGTTGTTCAGTAAGATAATCTTTACTAATGAACACCACTAAAGACTTCTTGACATTTTTCACCCTTTCAGGATTTTTGCAGCCTAAATACACTCAGCAGAAGTAAAAAGCGACTGTTAGGCTACAAACAAACGACACCACCGTCACATGACGAAATGTCTCCACCACAGCGAGGCCGTAAAGCTGCGTTCGGCCCGATGCCGTTCTATAGTCTGACTTGGCTGCTTGTTAGTGACCGTCTTTTTTAAGATACATAAAAGCTTCAGAGTCAACAGCGGGGGATTTACTGACGTAATTTATATCAGAGAACAAAACGTGAAAATCTCTTCAGATTTTCTGACCTTATTTCACACCAACAGCACATTAAAAAACACACTGACTTTGAGACGAGTGAACGGCAGATGCTGAAATTTTTAGGACTCATTCCTGGGCTCTCTATGAACCACAACCTGAAGGCCAATAATGATTGGTGCATGTGGGTGTGGCCTAGTCAGCATTTGCCTTGTTATGTCTTTGCTCGAATTAGTGTGAGCGAAATGACACTCCAGTGTTTTTTTTTAATCGTTATAACGTCTGTGTTTAACGATACAAACAAATACTAATAATGCAACAATAACAATAATACTACATTTTTAATGACATTTAGACAAAAAATCATTCAGAGTAATAAAATGTTCATTCTGTGTAACAGATAATATTTATGTAAAGATGAAAAATGCACGTATTGATCCAGAAATCATTGAGATTTTCTGGACCAACAATTGAGTAAACTAATTTTGATGGTAAAAGAAATCCAATTGCTTATAAAAAGTTTTCGTGAACAGACAGGATAAAACCCAATGTTTGTGATGATGTTTCCAAAGTGTAAAGGTGTACAATGAAAAAAATAATCATTTTAGGGGTTGAATTGCTTATTGTTCTGTCTAATTGATGTAGCTGTTAACCTGCCTGACATGATTAATTTGTTCTTAGCTGTTGTTACACTGAATGATTTTTTATTGGGGTGGTTTTATGTAAATCATATGTCTAATAATTCTTATTTTAGTTAAAATTATAAAATTGTAAATTTTACATGCCCGTGTTCCGTAAAAAGGTGAAATGGTAAAATGTGTTTGACTTTTAATTTTAGGGTGTTGAAAACACGATTACGTCTTTGACCCAAATGTAAAAGCTCTGGCTGATGTTCCAGATGCAGCAGCGTTCTCGGCCGACGGTCCACGTGGATGGTTTCTTGTACGATGAGGATCAGGTGGACATTCTGTGTGAAGAGGGAACCATGAGTCGCTCCTACTGTCTCACCTGTGGATCCTACAGAACCGCCCCTCTGGGTCAGAACATCATCATCATCATCATCATCATCATCATCATCATCAGTCCCCTGACCTCCGTCTGTTCCTCATCATGTTCTCCTTCCTGTCGTTCTCCTGCAGACTTCATCTCTCACTCCTTCTCCATCTCAGAGCTTCAGTTCCTGTTTGAGAACGTTCTTCCGGACCTGAGTGGACGGATGGTTGTGGACGTCGGCTCCAGGCTGGGAGCTGTTCTGTACGGGGTCAGGAGAACACACACACACACACACACACACACACACACACACACACACACACACACACAGGAGAACACACACACACATAGGAGAACACACACACACATAGGAGAACACACACACACACAGGAGAACACACACACACACACACACACACACACACACACACACACACACACACACACACACACACAGGAGAACACACACACACACACACAGGAGTACACACACAGGAGAACACACACAGGAGAACACACACACACACACACACACAGGAGAACACACACACACACACACACACACACACACACACACACACACACACACACACACACACACACACACACACACACACACAGGAGAACACACACACACACACACAGATAGGAGAACACACACACACACACACACACACACACACACACACACACACACACACACACACACACACACACACACACACACACACACACACACAGGAGAACACACACACACAGGAGAACACACACACACACACAGGAGAACACACACACACACACACACAGACAGGAGTACACACACACGCGCGCACACACACACACACACACACACACACACAGGAGAACACACAGGAGAACACACACACACACACAGGAGAACACACAGGAGAACACACACCCACACACACACAGGAGAACACACAGGAGAACACACACACACACACACACACACACACACACAGGAGAACACACACATACACACACACACACAGGAGAACACATAATGTACATAACATGCATCTGTGTGCGTCCGTGTGTGTGTTAATGTGAGTGTGTTTCTTCAGGGTCATGTGTTCAGCTCAGCGTCTCACCTGATTGGTCTGGAGATCAATGAGGAGTTTGTGAATCTGCAGAGAAACATCCTGCAGAAATACAAGATGACCGACCGCATCCAGGTACACACACACACACACACACACACACACACACACTAAAACCCAGCAGAACCTGCTGAGTGTGTTCTCCTGCAGGTTCTCCACACTGACGTATGTCTGCAGAACGTTCTGCTGCAGAGCGCAGATGTTCTCATCTTGAACAACGTGTTCGAGTTCTTCATGGAACTGGGTGAACAAGTCAGGTCAGGAAACATACAATTTACACACAATGTACACACAGTATACTGCATATACAACCCTGTGTGTGTGTGTGTGTGTGTGTGTGTGTGTGTGTGTGTGTTCAGAGCGTGGAGGTTCATCATGGAGAACTTCAGGAAGAGAGGATCTCTGCTGGTCACAGTCCCCGCTCTGCAGGAGAGTCTCAGCACTCTGCAGGTAACACACACACGTGCACGCACACATGTACAGTCACACACACACACACTCACACACCGAGTCATCATGTTGTCACTTGCTGTTTGTGTTCGTCAGGAGGCTTTGGCACCTGACTGGGTGGAGGAACTTCCTGTGGACTATGACGTTTTTGTGGGCGGAGACTCGGACGCCGACTCGCTCAGACAGATCCACCTGTACAGAGTCATGTGACCTGGACTGGTTCAAAGGTCTGAACTGGTCTGAGGTGGTCTGATGTCTGGACTGTAGTGGACCAGAGTCCTCAGGTCCGGTCCACAGACGTGTCTGACCTCAGGTGACCTCATGTGTCATGTGGAAGTAAAACGGAGCGTTTGGGAAATGATGACATCACTTCCTGAATCCACACAGAGCCAGTGGTTGTGTACCGAGCTCCAGAAACAACAGAGGACGGTTTGTTTGTTTGTTTGTTTGTTTGTTTGTTTGACATCTTGAAGCTTCAGTCTGTGACCTCTGACCTGTCCTGAAGAGTTGACATGATTTAATAACTGTCAGTTTGTGTTGATCGTTGGTTCCCTCAGACTGTCAGTCGTCTCCGTAACAGTTAGTATTAAAGCAGAATCATTACCGACTCACCGACTGTTGGTGAGTTTGATCGAACAGCAGCTGAACAAACACCGACACAAACGGAGCGTCATCGATACTACCGACACGGAAACAACTCTTCTTCTGCGCCGTCTTTAACGGCAGCTTCAAACCCTCCAGCGCCCCCCGCCGGATCCCCGGTGGCACCACACACAGAACAAGAACCACAAACTGGACTCTTTACTGGGAGAACAAGAACCACAAACTGGACTCTTTACTGGGAGAACAAGAACCACAAACTGGACTCTTTAGTGGGAGAACAAGAACAATGTACATACATAAAGTGAAACATACAGATCAAGAACCACAAATAACAATAATAATAATAATAATAATAATGATGATAATGATGCTTATTATTATATCGAAGAAGAATCGTGTGAACATGATCTTTAATAAGTTTCAGTGTTGTTCTGCACTGTTGTAAATGTAAACATGACCCTTTCATTCAATAAAGTTTTTCAATATAAAAAAAAAACACAACGTCTTCCGGGTCAGTTTTTTTAAGGTGGTCTGAAGAGTACCTGAGGAGGAAAGTCTGATCTTTAATCTGAACCTGTCAGACAGTCACACCTGTGCTGACGTCACACACTGGGGCTCTGGTCACGTGAAAAGGTGAACCGGTGAGTAACAGTGAGTAACAAACCGTGACGCGGGAGAGAGCGCCGGTTCCACCTTAACAGGTAGACACGCGGCGGGGCTGCAGACACAGAGCAGGAACAGGCTGACATGGAGCAGCTCGTCACCGGGTACTGCACAGTTCATATTTAAGTAATTATAACATTAATACATTTAAAACCAGAAGTCTAAGATGGACTTCAGAGACGCCAAGAGTCAGGTGAAGCTTCTGCTCAGCCAGGTGAGGCCAGGCGAGCTGCACGCGCTGCTGCGGTGGTGTGATATCAAACCAATTTACTGACGGTTATCGAAATGTCGTGGAAATCTGTTACACAAACGGGTACAATAACACACAGTGTGTTCAAGGCCTGTTGGAAATGTTTAAATCCAACCATAATTTCTGTTTTTATCATTTTTGGCTATAATAAATTGTGTCATTTTGGTGATTTTTGAGGAAAATATGTGTATTCTTAGGGCATGTTCATAACCCCCCCCCCCAAAAAAACATTCTCTTCAAAAAGTGAAAAAAAAAGAAACTGCCAAAATGTTCTCTTCAAGATTTGTTAGAAGAAAAAAATACCTTGTTCTGTGAGATGGAGCTGCGTTATACATAATATTATGAGAATCTGGAATCTGGAATTCCAGATTCTCGTCTATTAGAGGGAAATTTGGAATATTCCAGATTCTCGTCTATTATTTTAGACGGAAATTTGGAATATTCCAGATTCTCGTCTATTAATTTAGACGGAAATTTGGAATATTCCAGATTCTCGTCTATTATTTTAGACGGAAATTTGGAATATTCCAGATTCTCGTCTACTCATAGGCCCATAGATGAGAAAGTGGAAGTAATTTCAAAGGCTCATATTTCAAAAACGCGGAGCAGAGAGCAGACAGTGGGCTGAATCCTAGTGCATTTGAAAGGACAAAGTAGGCTGGGTCTGAAAGAGGTGTTAACATCAGTACAGCCACAGGTAATGATGACTTATCAAGTGAGAAAAAAACTTCCAAATTCTCATCTACTCATAGACCCATAGATGAGAATGTGGAATTTGTGAGACGGAATTTGGAAGGTGGAAGTTGGATGTCAGAATGTGGAAATTGGAAGGTTTTTTTTTTTTTTTTTTTTTTTTAAATTTTTAATGCTTTATTGATAAAGAACAAAATAACAAAGTATAAACAAGTATGGCAATTTACATTTAACAGACATTGTAATAAAATAAAGAGATTGCCGAGGGAACAACAGCTTAGTGCAAATCATCTCAAAATATAACGAATACATTCGGTGCATCAATGTAAAAATATGAGGTAGAATTAAACCTAAACATATCTTAAAATTAAAATAATATAGTAAAGTAACAAGATAAGAATCATTGATATCACAGGGGGGGGTTCATGTTATTTTCAGCTGATCATTTCAGTGGGGAAATCTTTTAAGATATCATATAATTTCTGTGCTTTTATCGCTTTAAGAAGGTTTAAGGACTTCATGTACATTTTAAACTCATTCAAGAAGACAATAAATTTGGGTGATGATTTTAGTATTCTGTTCTTGTGAATAAAGAATTTGGCTATACATAGAATTACATTACAACAGAGTTCATCATTTTTGTTTTGCAAGATCATACCAAAGGTTACATCATCTCTAGAGATAGAAGCTGGAAATAATGGAACTTTTTGTTTGATCCATTTGTGGATATTAATCCAGAATGTTTGTATTATACCACATGAGAAAAATACATGGTCCGTAGTTTCAATGTTCTTTTCACAGAAAGTGCATATGTTGTCATCAATATTAAAACGTAGTCTAAGTAATTCTTTAGATGGATAAATGTTGTTCATAATTTTAAAGTGTGTTTCTTTCATTTTGGGGGGTATAGGAAATGTCAGGAACATTGTTCTGAGTTTATCAATTGATTTTTTATCAAATTTGTGTAAAATGTCATTTTTGTTTTGTCTGCCGGGAAAAGATTTTTCAGTAAGGCAGTTTCTTATAAAGTTATTATTACATTTTCTGTCCAGGATTGAAATCCCCTGTATTGCCAGTGGGGCTGGTTGTGGCGTTATAGGTTGGTGTGCCAGTATGTTTCTTATTAGAAATATATATTTTTGAGGAAGTGCTTTGTGTAAATTAATAAAGTCTGATTTTGAAGGGTTGAATTTATGTTTAGTGCAAAATTGTTGATAATCCAGAAGATTACCACTGGCATCCATTAAATCTATTATGGACCATATATTTTTCTCATACCAGTCCCCATAAAATAAGGATTTATTTCGGTACAATACATATCTATTATTCCAAATCATAGAGGTATGGGGTGAGAAATGATGCACATATAACATTTTCCAGTATAACAGAATTTGTTTATGGAACTCTGATAATGATATGGGTAGTTTATCGATATTAAAGTCCGCCATGAGAAGACATTTCAGTCCTCCAGTCTTATTAAATATGGAATTTGGGATACAGTACCAAAATGAGTTGCTGTGTTTGATCCAAGATTTTAGCCAGTTAATTTTTAAGGTTCCATTCAGGCAATCAAAGTCAATAACTTTTAGGCCACCATCTTTAATGTCTTTAACCATATTGCTTTTTTTCATATAGTGTGGTTTGTTTCTCCAAATAAAGTTGAGATTGATTTGGTTAATAGATTTTATTAGTTTTTTTGGAATGGCATTAGAGTAAGCCGGGTAAATACATCTTGAGAGACATTCCATCTTGGTTAAGTAAATCCGGCCAAGTATTGAAAGGTCTCTTTGGAGCCATGAATTTAATTTGGCTTTACTCTCTTTTACTTTATTTTCTACATTTAAGGATTGACTTTGTTTTTGGTTTTTTGTCAGGTAAATTCCCAAGTATTTGATTTCTGACTTGATAGGGATATTGCAGATGTCTTTTAGTGGTGTGTCATGAATTGCAAGTAATTCACACTTGTTTAAGTTCAAAGTTAACCCTGAAGCTCGGGAGAATTTTTTAATTCTTTCAATAGTTATTGGAATCTGAAATTTGTCTTTTAGGAATATTGTTGTGTCATCAGCAAGTTGGCTGATGACAATATCGGTACCCAATACATTTAATTTCTTAATATCATTACAATTTTTAATGTAAATCGCCAACATTTCTGTGACCAGAATGAATAAATATGGTGAGATGGGACAACCCTGTGGAATCCCTACATTAACATTAAAGCTGGGGGTGGTGCCTTGAGGTAGTGTGACACAGCTGCTGATATCCTGGTACAGACCACCAACTAAGTTCCTAAATTTGACTCCAAAGCCTAATTGTTCAAGAACTTGGAAGATAAATGAGTGCTCTACAGAGTCGAATGCTTTATAGAAATCTAAAAAGAGAAGAAAACCATCATCTATAATTTGATCACTATATTCAATGATGTCCATTACCAGCCTAATATTGTTGTGGATTGATCTTCCTTTTAAGAAACCAGACTGTGTTTCTGCAATAAGATTTGAAATCCCTGTCTGAAGACGAATGGTGAAAATGTAGGTGAGTAGTTTATAATCAGAGTTTCTAAGAGTAATAGGCCTTCTGTTTTCGATAAATCTGGGGTCTTTGCCAGGTTTGGGAATTGAAATGATAACCCCATGTCTCATCGTGGGTGGAAGTATACAAGTTTCAAAAATTTCCAGAAATACTTGATGTAGCAGTTCTTTTATATCTTCCCAGAAATGTCTGTAAAAGTCTCCTGTGAGGCCGTCTGAGCCGGGTGCCTTGTTAAGAGACAGCCGACCAATTACTTTGTCCAGTTCAGCCATTGATATTTCTTTATCACATGTTTGTTTGAAGCTGTCTTCAACTTTGGGAATATATTTTTCTATATCCTTTAAAAATGCATGGCAGTCTTCATTAGAGAATTTGGAGCTGTATAGCTGTTTATAAAATTTAAGGATTTCTGAGGAGATTAATTTTGGATCTGTGATTTCTATATTATCAATAATCAAGGAGCTGATGTTATTTTTCCCCTGTCTTCTTTTTTCAAGACCACAAAAGTATGCAGAGTTTTTTTCCCCCTCCTCTATCCATTTAGCTCTTGATCTAATAAAGGCCCCTTGTGCTCTTTGAATATATAATTCATCTAGTTTAGGTTGAAGATTTAGAATTTTCTGTTTGTCGTCTTCAGTAGGGTTAAGTTTATTGCAGTAAACATTTAATTGTTTGATCAGGTCTAATTCCTTTTCCTCAAAGTCTTTTTTAATTTTTTTACTGAATGAAATAGAAAACTGCCGTATTTTATATTTTAAGAATTCCCATTTTTTGACAGGTGTTGATAATTCTTCTGAGTTTAGAATTTCTATAATTAGTGATTTAATCTTTTGACAGTAATCACTATTCTTAATTAGACTAGCGTTAAACTTCCAATATTTGTTTGAATAGGTTCTCCTGTTCTTAGGTCTCAAGAGTAGAGAGATAACACTGTGGTCAGTTAGTGGAGCAGCAGAAATATCAGAGCTGAGGTCACAGCATAGCAAGTGGCTTGCAATTAACCAGTGGTCAATTCTGGATTTATAATTGGAGTTGAACCATGAGAATTGAAATATTCCTGGATTTAAATGTCTCCAAACATCAGTTAGGCTTTGGTCATTGCAAAAGTTAGTAAAAGTGTTGTTTGGATGACTTGCACAGAATTTGGAAGGGAATTTATCATAAAATTCATCATGGACTAGATTTAGATCCCCACCGATTATAACATTATCAGTTGAGTGTATTGATTTAATGTTATCCAAACGTAAGCCAATTTGTTCAAACAGGTTTTTGTTTTCAGCGCTCCCATTGTAACCATAAATGTTGATTAAGATTAATTTTAAGTCATCAAGTGTTATGATAAGTATCAGCCAGTGACCATTATCATCTGCCACATGAGAAATGACCTGACCCTTAAAGTTTTTCAGGAGGATGGCGACCCCTGCTGATCTTGAAGTACCATGGCTGAAATAAGCTTCGTCTCCCCATTGTTTAGACCAGAATGTAACATCTTCAACTTTGGAATGAGTTTCTTGCAGAAAAATTATATTAGCATGTTTCCCTTTACAAAACAAAAAAAAGCTTTTCCTTTTTGTTATGTCTCTTAGACCCCTTGCATTAATAGACATGAGAGAAATGTCATTTTTTAAATGGAACATATAACACAAAACAAACAAAGACTGAGATGAGTTATCTGAACTGTTTTAGAACAGGAATGAACTGTTATCTAAAGATACTAAATTTTTGTAGTAGCAAAACCCTGAGTGTATTTACTGCTTATCAAAACTCACTTGCTTTCAGGATAAGATATCCGGTTTATTGTGACTATGGAAAAACCCTCTGTCCATTAATGAAGCCATGGGGGCCTCGGAACATAGTCTTTAGTCCTGCTTTCCTCGCTTGTTCAATTTTTGGCCACACAGCTCTTCGTGCCTCTCTGTCAGCTTTGGTGAGATCTTCTGCAAAGCGGATGTTGAGCTCCCTGCAGACGGGGTGTTGTTTGGTGGTACGCCAGAGTTCATCCCTGAAGTGCCTTCCAGTGAATTGCAGGATGATCTGGCGAGGATGGTTGGCGACGTTTGGTCCTAGGCGATGTACAGAGTCTAGAATGAAATCCATGTTCTCCTTCCAGTGTGGAGCGATGTTTCCAACGATGTCCTTGATGATCTGACGTGTGTTTTCTTCCTTTTCTTCCTTCAGGCCATTTAGTCTTAAGTTCCATCTCCTTTTGTATCGCTCCATCTCTGCAGTTCTGCTTTCCAGCTCTGTGTTTTTCTCCCTGAGTTGTTTTATTTCCATTTCCAATTCTTTGTTTTTTTCTTTGCAGTCTTTGATTTCAGCTGAATTAAATTCAACCGCTTTTGCAATGTTGGCCATGGTGAGTGTGTTATGTTTCAGTTCTTTTTGGAAGTCCTCCATCATGTTCTGAAGTGTCCCAATCGCCGCCAGAATGGCAGCAGTTGAGGCGACTTCCCCCTGAACCTCTGCAGCCGTGTTCTCCTCTCCTCTTGGTTTTTTCTGTGGAGCTGACGGTTTGGAAGGCGATGTTAAATTGTTTTTTATGCCTTTGGCGTTTGTTTCCATGTTTTCTGGTCCACAGTAGTCGTGTTGCAGGAGAGCCCTGGCTTTAGCATTAGCGTTAGCTTTAGCCATGTTGTACTTTGTCCTTGGTGTTGTTACAAAGTGTCCGGGATTACTTACGGGATGTTGGGTTGACTTCAGTAAGGTTTACAACCAGCAGAGAGAAGTATTTGTGAGTTTTGAGTCCGTATTCTTTGATTTTTAGGGTTTGCTACTCAGAGCTTTTTACACTGTGACCGTTCCCTCCGCCATCTTACCGGTCCGAACTGACTGAGACACTCCTGAGACACCCGGAAATTGGAAGGTGTCATGTGTCAGTTGTAAGGTGGAATGTGGAAGTTGGAAGATGGAAGGTGTACTGTCGAAGTTGGAAGTTGGAAGTTGGAATGTGGAAGTTGGAAGATGGAAGTTGGAAGATGGAAGTTGTAACCCACCAAGATTTTAAAGAGAAGAATAAATTTACGTTTAATCTTGGAATGTGTTTAAAAATGGTGAAATAACAGCTATTCACATTAACGGAAAAAAAATGAATGAAATGAATAAGAAATTGGCATAATTTCAAATCTCAATCTATTTTTTCTTGCGCCACCTGGTGGATATACCAAAAATTGCATGCTCTCCAATTGACATAAAAATGGTATCAAAAGATGGAGGCAAAAATCGCGAATTCAGTGGTGCAAGTTTGAAGGCTCTACGATGCTCAGGGATTTTTTTATTCAATGTTTTCAAAATGTGGAATTGTGGAAGGAGGGGTCTTTTGGGGGTCTGGGGGCCGAGACGATCATTTTGGTCTTGGTCCCGTCGTTCTACGACACTTTTGAAAATTTCGCAAAAATTAGATTTGCTCCTAATTAGGGTTAGGTTTAGGTTTAGGGTTAGGGTTTAGGGTTAGGGGAAATTGAACAATCCGGGAAAACAAATTTCCACGTAAAGCACGGGCCATCCTGGGATCGGCGTCTGGTGCCCCTCACTGCTCATTCAGACCCCAAGGATATTTTGTTCCAAGTGTACTGATCCAATGTTTTTCGTGTTTTTTATGTAAGGAGTCTGTCCATAAAGGACTTGTCTGTAGTCCCATGATCCTTAATGACTCGAGTTTGTGTGTGATAAAGTGTTTCACCAGAAATGTATCTGTTCTTTTCTGGTGCCTGATGTTGTATCTATGCTGTATTAGTCTCATTTTCATAGAGTTCTTGGTTTCTCCGACATATTTCATATTACACTTGGAACAATAGATCAAATACACACAATTGGTTGTTTCTGGCCCTATGGGAGGCCCAAATTTTATGACCATTTCGGATTGTGAGTTGGTCGCAAACCGAATGTGTCTATATTCCAAACACAGTGTCATGGACCTGCTGTCTGTTCCTCCTACCTGCTGCCAGTACTTTTCCACACACCCTCCCTCTGCTCCACTCTACCTGCCAACCACGCCCACTGCTGCAGCCTGCTCTCCCCTCAGCTGCAGCTCATCTCCAATCAGTGCAGTATTTAAGACACTCCAGTTCACACACACATTGCCAGATTGTTCCTCTGCATGATGCATGTCTTTCCAGCGTTTCTCCGTCAGATCACCCGTTGCCGACTCTGCCTGTTCCTGACCTGCTCTCCTCGCCTGACTCCCCCCGGACCTACCTGCTCTTTGTCCTCGACCACGTTTCCAGTTTCGGCATTCCGGAAAACTGACGGCTCTACTGGTAAAGACTCCTTCGCTCAGCTAAGACGATCCTCCTGCCTGATCCCTGTCGGTACTGTTGCTCCCGCGGACGGACTTCCTGGTTACCGAACCCCTGCTTGTCCCAGACCATCCCTCTGCTCGATCCCAGTCGGCGTTCCAGCACGTGGAGACGGCTCGTGGAGCTACGGGGTTTCCTCCCCGCCAGCCACTGAGGGTACAAGCTTCGTTTCTTCGCCCCGTGTGAAACCCAGAGACACTGCCAGGGCTCCCTGCACGAAGAACGAACTCTTTGTCTGTAAGCTGAGCCATATCTGTGTTGGTTACAATAAAAGTTATTACCAACTTATTGAGCCTATTGTTGTACTGCATCTGGGTCCTACCACCACCCGTTTCACACAGTCTTTGTACCCCGTTCGTGGTCGGTTTTAGTTTGCTATGTATTAAAAGATCCTGTAAGTTGTGGTTCCTGCGGTACGCAGAGATGGTTTTATGTTTTTGGAGTGTTGTGGTGTTGGATAAAAACCCGACATAATTTTTCCTCAAGATGTGGGTCAAGCCCAGGCTCTGTTTGGAATAGGTCGTGATGAGGGGGATGATGTCTTGTTTTCCGTTCTCCGTTGCATGTTTGGGGTTCAAAAAGGATTTCCATGCGTTCCGTAAAAAGGAACGGGAATATCCTCTGTTTTTTAAGGCCCGGAATAGGGTTGACGTGGCTTCCTCAAAATCTTGTTTTTGGCTGCAAATTTTATAAAAATGGAGTAATTGAGACTGGTCCTTTATATGTATGTCGTGGGTGAAAACTATTTTTCCAGAGCAGGGCATGTGTGTCAGTGTCTTTAAAGTAAACTTTGGAGTCCAATTGTCCTGTTTCTGCAAATCGTTGTCCTTTGAAAGTTACAATGTCCAAAAAATTGAGCGAATTGTCATCCACCACATACTTCACCTTGACTGATGGATGGTGGTTGTTCAGTAATGTGATAAAGTGATTAAATTCTGTTCTGGAGTGAGTCCAAACGCCCCAAATATCGTCTAGAAATCTGTAGTAGTGAAGCGGTTTTAGTGGAGATTGGGCTAGTGCAGACTCTTCCCAATATGCCATGAAAATGTTTGCATAAGAGGGTGCAAATTTTTTACCCATTGCCGTACCACAAATTTGCAAGCAATACTGATCATCAAATTCAAAGTCATTTCGAGTGTCATTGTTCCTGCATTCTCCCTCCTCCCCCCGCTGCCAGTATTTTTCCATTCACCTTCCTCTGCTCTGCTCTACCTGCAAGCCACGCCCACATTGCTAGGGCTCACCGCCCGAAGAACGAACTCACTATCTGTAAGCTGAACTCTATTTGTGTTGGTATTAATAAAAGTTATTACCGACCGCCAGAGCGTTTTCGTGTACTGCATCTGGATCCTAAACACACCTGTTACATCGAGTCAAATTAATCTCTAATAATTTAATTAGGTGACTGTCCGGTCGTTTTGGATCAGGAAATTTATCAAACCATTTCTGGACTGCTTCAAGGCCTGATTTGGTTTCAATGTTGGTGTACAAACTATCAGTGTCTACAGTGAATAAAATAGATGCGCTTGGTAATTGGAGTTTTTGAATTTTTTCCAGAAAATCATATATGTCCCTAATGTAACTTGCGTGTTTGTTTGAAATTGGATTTAGGTGGTGCTCGATAAATTCGGCAATTTGGTACGTTTCACTACTGCAGTCGGACACAATGGGGCGTCCTGGAGGTATCTCAAAGGGTTTGCTCCATTGTGCAGGATCTTTATGGATTTTTGGTAATAGATAAAACCTTCTGGCCCGTGGATTGGTGTTACCTAGAAGGTATTGTTTCTGGTTTTTATTTATGAAACCTTCTGCACACATTCGATCAACAATCTTCGTGACCATCGGAATGGTTTCCTAAAAAAATGGGGTTATCGAGTTTTTTATAGTGTTTGGTGTTTTTTAGTTGTCTTTGGGCCTCCCATATGTACTGCTCTCTGTCCAAAATGACAACAGCGCTGCCCTTGTCCGCTGGCTTAATAACAATGTGGTTGTTGTTTTTTAACTGTTTTAATGCAAAGCTTTCTTCTGTGGATAAATTGTTTGTGTCTCTGATTGTCCAATTGAAATTTTTGGTGGCATACGTGTCGGCTCGAATTAGGATCTGATATGCAATGGTAATGACCCAATTTTTGGCGTCCAATTTGAATTAGGTGTGAATGGCGGGGGTTCTTTCTTCCTTTTCCTTTCAAAGTATGTTGCCAATTTGATCCTGCAGTGGTATGCTTGGATGTCCACCATCATCTGTGCCTTTTGGCTTTTAGGAATTTTGACCGTGGGTATAAAGGATAAGCTTTTGTTTAGTAATTTTAATTGTGCGAGTGTGGGCTTGAACTTTTTGGCTAAAACCACAACATTTTTAGGGGCAGTGTCTGTGTCTTGATGAATGTCTGTAGTAACAGTGTTATTGTTGTTTGTAAATGAATTGTGCTGAGTGTTTCGGTGCTTAATACTGTCCAAAGGAGCGTTGTTGGTGTAAATATTGTTGGTGAGAAAATCTTGGTTTGGTAGCCCAGATCCAGGACTAGGTCTTACTGGGCTGTCCAGTTTAACTTTGTGGACCAATGATCCAGCATGGCTGTGGCCGTTGCGGTCGTCCAATGTATCTTGTCTCTTTCCGTGTTAAAATCCTTTTCTGGTAGTGGCTGTAACGGGTGTGGTAAGGACCCAGATGCAGTACAACCGTAACCAGGATTAGTTGGTAATGACTTTTATTTAGACCAACACAATTCAGACACGAAGCAAGATGAGGTAATTCAGCACACAGTTCGTTCTTCGGGTCGGAACCCACAACACAGTCTCTGGAGGGAGATCGAAGCAACGAACCGAAGCTGACGTCACTCGGCGTGGATGTGGAGGAAACCCCGTAGCACAACAGCTCGACAGCACGTGTGGAGTTACCGTCGAGGAGAAGGCGGAAGCGTGGTCGGGGACAGGCGGAGGTTCCGAAGCCGAGTGAGCAGTCCGATGATGCAGCGGTACCGATGGGGATGGACCAGGAGGATCGTCGGGGCCAGGCGGAGATGTCTTTACCAGCGAAGCAGATCAGGGACGCCAAAACGGAGCTCGTGGTCGAGGACAGAAGGCAGGTAGGTTTACCGGGGATAAGGGCGAGGAGAGCAGGTCGGGGACAGGCAGGGTCGGCTTTCGGAGATCTGGCAGGAGAATGCTGGAGAGTCTTGCATAATGCGTGAGAACAATCTGGCAATGAGAGTGTGTGTGTGGCAGGCTTATATACTGGGTTGATTACTGATGAGATGCAGCTGGAGGTGAGTGAGTAGAGCAGGCAGAGTGGGCGTGGTCAGCAGGTAGAGTGAGCAGAGGAAGAGTGAATGGAAAAGTACTGAGAAGGGGGAGAGGAGCAGGAATCGTGACAGAACCCCCCCCCCCAAGGGACGGCCCACGACGTCCCACCACGAACCACCGAAGCAGGGCGGGCGGCGGGGGCCCGGAGGAGGATCAGAACTCCTCAGAGACCCCAGACACACTCCCCCCGTCGTCCGAGAGGACATCACCGGAGTCCGAGGCAGAACCCACGTCGTCATCCCCGGGCGGTGCGGACACAGGAGCAGGACGGGAAACAGAACCGGGACCCCCACGTGCCGAGGCGGGTCCGGAGGGCTGGTCGGGATGTTGCCGATGGAACTTCTCCACCAGGCTGTCATCCAGGATCTGGCGTGCTGGAACCCACGATCGCTCCTCCGGACCGTACCCCTCCCAATCGACGAGGTACTGAAGGCCCCTACCACGGCGGCGAGAGCGCAGCAGGCGGCGCACCGTATAGGCAGGGGTCCCATCTATGATGCGGGGAGGAGGAGGAGGTCGGGACGGAGGTTGCAGAGGGCTCTCCCGGAACGGCTTGAGTCGGGAGACATGAAAGGTGGAATGGACCCTCATGGACCGGGGTAATCTCAATCGGACCGCCACTGGGTTGATCACCTTGTCGATGGGGAACGGACCGATGAACTTGGGAGCCAACTTCTTGGAGTCCTCCTTCAAGGGGAGATCCCGTGTCGACAGCCACACCTTCTGCCCCACTTGGTAGGCTGGAGCCCGGGAACGGCGCCGATTAGCGGCCGTGGCGTAACGTTCTGCGGACCCCAGTAGAGCAGATCGGGCCCGGGTCCAAACCTGGCGGCAGCGACGGATGAAGGCCTCTACAGAAGGGAAGGCGGTCTCCTTCTCATGGTCGGGAAACAAGGGAGGTTGAAACCCATACGCACATTGGAATGGGGACATGCCGGTAGCAGAGCTGGTGAGGGTGTTATGAGCGTATTCTACCCACATCAGATGCGAGGACCAGGAAGCGGGATGTCTGGATGCCATACAGCGGAGTGCTGTTTCCATCTGCTGATTCTTACGTTCTGTCTGGCCGTTAGACTGGGGGTGGTAACCGGAGGACAGGCTGACCGAGGCACCCAGGAGGCGGCAGAATTCTCTCCAGAACGAGGAGGTGAACTGGGGACCCCGGTCCGAAACCACATCAGTAGGAAGACCATGGAGACGAAACACGTGTTCCAGGAACAACTCAGCAGTCTCTTTAGCAGATGGAAGTTTAGGCAGGGGCACGAAGTGAGCCATTTTACTGAACCGGTCTACCACTGTCAGGATAGTGGTGTTGCCTCCCGACAGTGGCAGACCGGTTACAAAGTCCACGGAGATGTGGGACCAGGGACGATGAGGCACAGGCAGGGGCTGAAGGTGACCAGCAGGAGCCCTCCGGGGAGCCTTATTCTGGCTGCAGACTGGACAGGCGTTGACGAAGCCAGAGATGTCCTCGTCCATGGTGTCCCACCAGAACTGTCGTTGCACCACCTCCTTGGTACGGGCAATGCCTGGGTGACAGGTGAGCCGCGAACTGTGTGCCCACTGCAGAACCTCGGACCTCAGGTCTTGTGGGACGAAGAGCCGACCTGGCGGACAGGAACTGGGCCCCGGCTGGTCCTCCACCGCCGCTTTGACCCGCTCCTCGATGGCCCAGGTGAGGGCGGCCAGGAGACAGGAAGCAGGAATAATACTGTCCGAGTTGGAGGAGTCCCCCTCTCCAACCAGAAACTGACGGGACAGGGCGTCAGGCTTGATGTTACGGGAACCAGGTCGGTATGACAGGGTGAAGGTGAATCTGGCGAAGAACAGAGCCCACCGGGCTTGACGGGAGTTCAGTCTTTTAGCAGAGCGGATGTACTCGAGGTTTTTGTGATCAGTCCAGACGAGGAAGGGGACCTTGGTTCCCTCCAGCCAGTGTCTCCACTCCTCCAAGGCCAACTTAACTGCCAGCAGCTCACGGTTACCAATATCGTAGTTCTTCTCAGCAGGGGACAAACGACGAGAGAAGAAAGCACAGGGATGGAGCTTCTGGTCCTTGGCAGATCGTTGAGAGAGAACGGCCCCCACACCCACATCGGAAGCGTCCACCTCCACCACGAATTGTCGGTCAGGGTCCGGGATCAGGAGGATGGGAGCCGAGCTGAAGCGTTCCTTGAGTGTACGGAACGCTCCCTCCGCGGCCGGAGACCAACGGAAGGGGATGTTGCAGGAGGTGAGGGCCGTAAGAGGAGCCGCCACAGCACTGTAGCCCCGGATGAACCGCCTGTAGAAGTTGGCGAAACCCAGGAAACGCTGCAGCTGCTTGCGGGAATCAGGAACAGGCCAAGAGGTGACCGCAGAGACCTTAGCCGGGTCCATCTCCATATGGTTATGGCTTATGATGTAGCCCAGGAAGGAAACTGATGTGGCGTGAAACTCACACTTCTCGGCCTTCACGAAGAGGGAGTTGCTCAGCAGGCGTTGCAGGACGGTCTGGACGTGGTGAACGTGCTCTTGCTTCGTGCGGGAGAAGATCAGGATGTCGTCCAAGTACACGAACACGAATTTGTTGAGCAGATCTCTGAGCACGTCATTGATCAGAGCCTGGAAAACGGCCGGGGCATTGGTTAACCCAAACGGCATCACCAGGTATTCATAATGTCCAGTTGGTGTGTTGAAGGCCGTCTTCCACTCGTCCCCCTCACGGATCCGTACCAGGTGGTAGGCGTTTCGTAGATCCAGCTTGGTGTAGATGGTGGACCCTTGTAGGAGCTCGAACGCTGAGGCGATGAGAGGAAGAGGGTAACGGTTCTTAACGGTGATGTCGTTGAGACCCCGGTAATCAATACAGGGTCGCAGGGAGCCATCTTTCTTGCCTACGAAGAAGAACCCTGCGCCAGCGGGAGAGGAGGAGGGGCGGATGATGCCAGATGCCAAGGCCTCCTTAATGTAAGTGTCCATGGCCTCTCTTTCCGGTGCCGACAGGGAATACAGACGTCCCTTGGGGGGGACAGAGCCAGGAAGGAGGTCAATGGCGCAGTCGTAGGGACGATGTGGAGGCAGTGACGTGGCCCTCATCTTGTTGAAGACCTCTCGGAAGTCATGATACTCTGGGGGTACCATAGAGAGATCTGGCGTGGAGCAGGAACTGGAACTGGGAGCTGGCACTGGCGTGACCGTCTGTTGAAGGCAGATCTGATGGCACGAAGGACTCCACCCCAAAATGGACCCCGTAGACCAGTCGATGTGGGGGTTATGCCGACGCAGCCAGGGGTACCCAAGGATCAGGGGAAGATTAGGAGACCTCAGCACATGGAAACGGATGGTCTCAAGGTGTGTGCCTAGCAGGAGCATGGAGATGGGCGTGGTCTGGTGGGTGACCCTTCCCAGGAGGTGGCCGTCTAGTGCGTTGGCCGGAACAGGACGGGGCAGAGGGTCCAGCTCGATCTCCAGCTGCCGAGCGAGTTCCTCATCAATGAGGTTAACATCTGCTCCAGAGTCTATGAAGGTGGCGAGAGTGTGGGACCCCTCCGCCAACAGAAGCTGAACATGGAACAGGGGCCGTTGATAGGGGGCAGAGTTCAATGATCGGCTCAGCAGGATGCCCCCATCTACCGCTGAGCCCTCCCTTTTGCTGGACACCGTGAAACAAAATGGCCGGCCTGGCCACAGTAGAGACAGAGGTTCCCACGACGTCGTCTCTCCCGTTCCTCTGGTGACAAACCGGTGCGGCCCACCTGCATGGGCTCGGCTCCTGAGGTGAGTTCAGAATGGAGACCGGGGTTAGCAGGTGGCCCATGCTGATGAACGGAGAAACGATGTTCAGCCCCCTCCAACCGTTGCTCTCTCCTTCTGGCTTGAATCCGCCTGTCTAGCCTCGTGGTCAGTTCAATCAAGCCATCCAATGAGTTGGGGAGGTCGAACGAAACCAGCTCGTCCTTAATGTACGGAGCTAGCCCGTTAAGGAAGGCGTCGCATTGAGCCGCCATGTTCCACTCACTCAGTCGGGCCTGGGTTCTGAAGTCGATGGCGAAATCAGCGACCGTTCGGTTCCCCTGTCTCTGGCTCAGAAGACCCCCAGTGGTGTCAGGTCCTGCTGGTACTGGTCCGAAAACCTTTCGTAGTTCCTCCGCGAAGGACTGGAAGGAGGAACAAGCTGGCGTGCCTCTCTCCCATTCCGCCGTTCCCCACAAGCGAGCTCTGCCGGTGAGGTGATTAATGGTGAAGGCGACTCTGGCTCCCTCCGTGGCGAAGGTGTGTGGCTGCAGGGCAAACAGGATCGAACAGTTCGTCAGGAACGGGTTACAACCCTCTGGATCCCCGGCGTATCGTTCAGGAGCCCCCACCCGAGGTTCAGATGCCGGGCTGAGTGTCTGTGGCAAAACAGGTAAAGCTGGGGCTGGTGTTGGTGGAGCATGCTGAGTCAGCGAGGAAGCCATCTGCTGCACTTGGGTGGCTAACTGCGTTAGCGCACGCTCCAACGCCGAAGCCGATTGGCGAGCTTCGGTTGCGTTCGAGGTGAGCTGTGCTTCGTGCTGTTGCAGCATTCCCTCAACGCGGGCAAGACGGGACTGGAGAGCGGTGTTGTCTGCTGGGTCCATGTTTGGCCAGATTGTACTGTAACGGGTGTGGTAAGGACCCAGATGCAGTACAACCGTAACCAGGATTAGTTGGTAATGACTTTTATTTAGACCAACACAATTCAGACACGAAGCAAGATGAGGTAATTCAGCACACAGTTCGTTCTTCGGGTCGGAACCCACAACACAGTCTCTGGAGGGAGATCGAAGCAACGAACCGAAGCTGACGTCACTCGGCGTGGATGTGGAGGAAACCCCGTAGCACAACAGCTCGACAGCACGTGTGGAGTTACCGTCGAGGAGAAGGCGGAAGCGTGGTCGGGGACAGGCGGAGGTTCCGAAGCCGAGTGAGCAGTCCGATGATGCAGCGGTACCGATGGGGATGGACCAGGAGGATCGTCGGGGCCAGGCGGAGATGTCTTTACCAGCGAAGCAGATCAGGGACGCCAAAACGGAGCTCGTGGTCGAGGACAGAAGGCAGGTAGGTTTACCGGGGATAAGGGCGAGGAGAGCAGGTCGGGGACAGGCAGGGTTGGCTTTCGGAGATCTGGCAGGAGAATGCTGGAGAGTCTTGCATAATGCGTGAGAACAATCTGGCAATGAGAGTGTGTGTGTGGCAGGCTTATATACTGGGTTGATTACTGATGAGATGCAGCTGGAGGTGAGTGAGTAGAGCAGGCAGAGTGGGCGTGGTCAGCAGGTAGAGTGAGCAGAGGAAGAGTGAATGGAAAAGTACTGAAAAGGGGGAGAGGAGCAGGAATCGTGACAGTGGCGGTAAGAATGGCATGTGTGCTCTAATGTGTGCGTTGATGATGTCCAGGTTATCCTGTTCTTTTTTGGGTAGGTTTTTGGAATAGTTGATGATAGGAATCCAAATTTCGGCATGTGGAAACGCATCCTTGGCCATTCTCAGGGCCTTTTGTAGTTGTTTGATTGACATTTCCCTGGGTTTTTGCTCTCTCTGTTATTTAAACCTACCAACAGGGTGACTTTTTCTGTCGTGTTCGTGGGTGTGAGTTGTTTAGGATCGCTTCGATGTGTCTGAAATTGGCACCCGGGTAGCTGTCTATTTGAAGGTCTGGGCTGTCAAAACCTGGGATTCTGGCAAGGTTGGAATCTCCCAGGATGACCCATTTCTTATGGACCCTGAGTTTCCACTGAACCATTTTTTGGTGTGAAAGTGAGTGTCTTTGGGGGCGAAAACGGGGTGTTATCACCCTCGTGGGGCCGCCCTGTTCTACGTTTGATGTTACATCCACCATGTTGGTGTTTGCGTTTGTTTCTCCTTCCTTATTGGATTCGTGAGGAGGAGCTGTGTCCTCTGAGTCTGTTTTTATTATTTCATCCGCAATGGATGAAGATTCAAAAAATTCCTCTTCCCCCTGTGTTGATGATTCTTCCTCGTCTGGTGAGAGAGCTTCCTCGTCACTGGGAGGGTCATCATCAGGGGGGAGAAGGTGTTGTAGAATGGGTTCATGGACCAGTACCAGCCGGTCTGTGATGTTTGGGCCCACAGGTTTGACCCTCTCTAGGGCCGGGAGCCGCGTAGATGCTTGTGTGAGCATTGGTTCGGGTCCCATGGCTAGGTCCTCCTCTTCCACAATACAGGGATTGGCCATTCTAGGCTTGCGTTGCTCTTTGGGGCTCTCGCCTGTTGGGGATGGCCAAGGGGACCAGGTACAGTCTGGTATCAGCCAAGTTCCCGTGTCCACTGTGACCAGCGGTGGAAAGGCTTCCGCTGGAAACATTGGATTGTCCAGTGCGGGAACCCCCAGTTTCCTCTGTGTTATTCTAGGTGAAGTTTGTGTGTCTGTGTGTGTGTGTGTATGTGTGTGTGTGTGTGTGTGTGTGTGTGTGTGTGTCTTGCCTGAATTTGTTTCTGTCAGTAGTCATGAGTTGGTGTTTGTCTTGTCCGGTTATGGAGATAAGACGAGCCTCCGTGTCATTCGTCAGTCTACGTTGGAACTTCTTTTTGGACCATCGAGCAGCTATTTGAAATGCCACGTGCCAATTTGGGCTTAGCATGGTCTGTAGTTCCGTCAGGGTTTGTTGTATACCCTCAGAGTAGTGTTCCTGTAGGATAATTTGCGTGTTGTACACCCAGTTACGAGCGTTGCCGTCCAGCATTTCTTTAGTTTTGTCAGTCATGGTGACTGGCTTGATTATGTCTCTCAGATAATCAGTCAGTCTTTTAAAGGTCGCAGGTCGCTTTCGATCTTCTGTGTCTTCCAGGGTGGAGACATTATTCAGATGGTGTACCTGTCTAATGAGATTGTACATTTTGCGGATTTGTGACCCTACTTGGGGATCCTCAGTAGTGTTGTTGACCTGTTTAGGTGTGTTTGATTTCTTTTTGGGAGGGTCTCTAGGAAAGCATTGTGCATAGTTCCCCTCTTCTGCTTGGCGTAACCACGGTTTGTGTGAATTTCGCTCAAACAGTTGTCCGTTTCGTGAGTTTGATCTGTGTTGTGTATTGTTGTCATAGTCATGGCGTCTAGGATAGGGGGCTTCACCACGTCTGGATCTGTTGTCCTCCCTCCTAGGCCTGACTTTGGTCCAGGGAGATGATTTGACTGCGTCCGCATAGGTGCAGGAATGTCGTCTCTCCGCGGAGTCATAATATGGGAAGGTGATGCGTTGGCGTGGCCTGTTACGTGCTCTGCCATATCGCACTTCCGTCCAATCATCCATGTTTGTTAAGTGATTAAGCCCGTTGCGACGTTTCGAAATTAAAATATCTTCTTCAGGCTTGGGCTTAATAAAGGTTGTCCAATCTGGTCAGGGAGGAAGAACACATCATTGGACTTTTTGCCGACGGTGTTATTTGTTACTTAGAGGACCCAGATAAGTGTCTTCCTATTTTAACCAACCAACTACAGATGTTTGGTTTCTATTCAGGGTATAAATTGAATTTAACTAAAACACAGGTTCTAATAATTAACTATCACCCATCAAAAAATATACAACAAATATATGTCATGGTTCCTGCTTCCTCCCCCTCCTCCTCACCGCCAGTATTTTTCCACTCACCTTCTCCTGACCTGCTCTCCAGACAAGCCACGCCCACTGCTGCAGCCTCCTCTCTCACAGCTGCAGCTCATCGCCAATCAGGCCGGTATTTAAGACACTCCCACACATTCATTCACTGCCAGATTGTTCCTCTGCATTATGCACGACTCTCCAGCGTTTCCCTGCCAGATTTACCGTTGCCGACCCAGCCTGTTCCCGACCAGCTCTCCGTGCCTGACTCCCCGTGTACCTACCTGCCTTCTGTCCCCGACCACGTGCTTCGTTTCGGCGTTCCGGAAATCTGACGGCTTCACTGGCAAAGACCTCCCCGCTCGACCACGACGATCCTCCTGCCTGCTCCTCGACGGTACCGTTGTTCTCTCGGACTGTTTTCCTGGCTTCGGATCCACTGCCTGTCCCCGACCACGATTCAGCGCAATCCCCGACGACGCTCACACACGTGTTGTCGGCTCGTCGAGCTACGGGGTTTCCAGCTCTCCAGCCACGGTAGATTCAAGCTTCGTGTCTTCTCCTCGTGGGATTCCCAGAGACTGTGTTTGGGCTCACGGCCCGAAGAACGAACTGAATAACTGTGAGTTGCTTTTCGTGAGTGTTGGTATTAATAAAAGTCATTACCAACAATCCCTGAGCTTTGGTGTACTGCATCTGGGTTCTACACACACCCGTTTCAGTACAATCTGGCCAGAAATGGACCCAGCAGACGCCAGCACTCTCCAGAATCGTCTCGCACGCGTCGAGGGAATGTTGCAGCAGCACGAGGCTCAGCTCTCCTCCAACGCGGCTGAGGCTCGTCAGTCTGCCTCTGCCTTGGAAAGAGCTCTCACCCTGTTGGCTAATCAGGTCCAACAGATGGCAACCACGCTGACACAGCACGCCGCCCCAGCAGCAAGTTCCGCTCAACCGGCTCCCAGTTCCACTCCATCGCCCAGCTCCGCTCCAGAACCCCGGGTGGGCGCGCCAGAACGGTATGCCGGAGATCCAGAGGGGTGCAACCCGTTCCTGACGAACTGTTCCATCTTGTTTGCTCTGCAGCCACACACATTCGCCACAGAGGGAGCCAGAGTGGCGTTTGCTATTAACCACCTCACGGGCCGAGCACGCCTGTGGGGAACGGCCGAGTGGGAGAGGGGCACTCCAGCCTGTTCGTCATTCCACGCTTTCGCTGAGGAGCTACGAAAGGTTTTCGGGACTGTTTCCCTGGGTCCCGATGCCACTGGAGGTCTCCTGAACCAGCGACAGGGCGATCGGACCGTGGCTGACTTTGCTATTGACTTCCGGACCCGAGCCCGGCAGAGTGACTGGAATTCGGCGGCCCAATGTGACGCATTCCTCAACGGGTTAGCTCCTTACATAAAGGATGAGCTGATCTCGTTTGATCTTCCCCACTCCCTGGATGGCCTCATCGAACTGACAACCAGGCTGGACAGGCGAATTCAGGCAAGGAGGAGGGAGCAGCGACTAGAGGGAGAGCTCATGGGTTCCTGTTCATCGTCATGGTCCTTCTGCAACCGCCAGCAGTTCTCCAGACTCAGCTCCTGGTGGTACGGAGCCCATGCAGGTGGGTCGCACCAGGTTATCTCCAGAGGAGCGAGAGAGGCGACGTCGGGCTAATCTCTGCCTTTACTGTGGTCAGGCCGGCCATTTCATCTCCGGCTGTCCGGTAAAAGGGCAGGCTCAGCGGTAGAAGGGGGCATCCTGCTGAGCCGTTCACAGAACTCTGCTCCTAGTCTTCGTCCCCTATTCCACGTCCAGTTCCTGCTGAAAGAGGGTTCTCACACCCTCTCCACGTTCATTGACTCTGGGGCCGATGTAAACCTGATCGATGAGGACCTCGCGTTGCAGTTGGATATTGAGCTGGTTCTTCTTCCACGCCCGTTACCAGCCAACGCACTGGATGGTCACCTCCTGGGTACCGTCACTCATCAGACCACCCCCATTTCCATGCTCCTGTCGGGGAAACATCACGAGACCATCCAGTTCCACGTCCTGAAGTCTCCCAGCTTACCCCTGATCCTCGGATACCCCTGGCTCCGTCGTCACAATCCGCACATAGACTGGTCCACTGGGTCAATCCTGGCGTGGGGGTCAGCATGCCAACAGATCTGCCTCCAACAGCCAGACGCAGCTAGACCCGTCTCCAGGACCGGGTCCGTTCCAGATCTCTCCGGGGTGCCGCCCGAATACAACGACTTCAGGGAGGTGTTCAATAAGTCAAGGGCCACTTCTCTGCCTCCTCACCGGCCCTATGACTGTGCCATTGATCTCCTTCCCGGGTCAGCACCTCCTAAGGGTCGCCTCTACTCCCTCTCTGCACCTGAGAGGGAGGCCATGGAGACCTACATAAATGACTCTTTGGCTAGCGGCATAATCCGCCCCTCCTCATCTCCTGCCGGAGCCGGATTTTTCTTCGTGGGAAAGAAAGATGGTTCCTTACGACCTTGCATTGACTATAGGGGGCTGAATGACATTACCGTGAAGAACCGTTACCCTCTCCCCCTCATCGCCTCTGCGTTTGAGCTGTTACAAGGGGCCACCGTCTTCACTAAGCTGGACCTTCGTAACGCCTACCACCTGGTCCGCATCAGAGAGGGGGATGAGTGGAAAACGGCCTTCAACACCCCTACTGGACATTATGAGTATCTAGTGATGCCGTTCGGTCTCACTAATGCCCCGGCCGTTTTCCAGGCCCTCGTCAACGACGTCCTCAGAGACTACCTGAATAAGTTTGTGTTCGTGTATTTGGACGACATCCTGATTTTCTCTCGGTCCAGACAGGAACACATTCATCACGTCCAGTCGGTCCTGCAGCTTCTCCTCAAAAACTCTCTGTTCAGTAAAAGGCGGAGAAGTGTCACTTCCACGTCCTCTGTTTCTTTCCTGGGGTACATCGTGGGTCACAACCGCATGGAAATGGACCCTGACAAGGTCTCGGCGGTGACCTCCTGGCCCGTTCCGGACACACGCAAACAGTTGCAACGTTTCCTGGGGTTTGCCAACTTTTACAGACGGTTTATTCGTGGATACAGCACGGTGGCAGCCCCCCTCACGGCTCTCACCTCATCCAAGGTTCAGTTCCGCTGGTCTCCTGCCGCCGCCGATGCCTTCCGACACCTCAAGGAACGCTTCTGCTCTGCCCCCATACTCCTCATTCCTGACCCAGACAGGCAGTTCGTGGTGGAGGTCGACGCCTCGGATGTGGGGGTAGGAGCTGTCCTTTCCCAACGTTCGGCTGTGGATGAGAAGTTGCACCCATGTGCCTTCTTCTCTCGGCGGCTGTCACCAGCGGAGAGGAACTACGACATTGGCAATCGGGAGTTACTGGCGGTAAAGTTGGCATTGGAGGAGTGGCGCCATTGGCTGGAGGGCACCAAGATTCCCTTCCTGGTCTGGACGGATCACAAAAACCTCGAGTACATCCGCTCCGCCAAAAGACTGAACTCTCGCCAGGCCCGTTGGGCTCTGTTCTTTACCCGCTTCTCCTTCACCCTCTCCTATCGACCCGGTTCCCGCAATGTCAAGCCCGACGCTCTGTCCCGCCAGTTCCTGGAGGAGGAGGAGGCCACATCCCGTCCTGACAACATTCTCCCTGCTCCCCGTCTCCTGGCTGCCCTCACCTGGGACATTGAAGACCGCATCCTGTCAGCATTGGAGGAGCAGCCAGGTCCCAGCTCCTGCCCACAGAACCGCCTGTTCGTTCCCGATGAGTACAGGTCGGAGGTTCTCCAGTGGGTCCACGCCTCGCGCCTCACCTGTCACCCGGGGATCACTCGCACCAGGGAGGTCCTACAGCGACGGTTTTGGTGGCCCACCCTGGGCGAGGACACTAAAGACTTTGTTAATGCCTGTCTGGTATGTAACCAAAGTAAAACGCCACGCCAAGCTCCTGCCGGCCTCCTGCACCCACTCCCAGTGCCTCATCGCCCCTGGTCCCACATCTCACTGGACTTCGTTACAGGTCTACCACTGTCGGGTGGCAACACAACAGTCCTGACAGTGGTAGACCGGTTCAGTAAGATGGCACATTTCGTGCCTCTACCCAAGCTTCCCTCCGCCAAAGAGACTGCGGGGTTACTCTTGGAGCATGTGGTCCGGCTTCATGGCATCCCTTCTGATGTGGTCTCCGATCGCGGCCCTCAGTTCACTTCTGCGTTCTGGAGAGAGTTCTGCCGGCTCCTGGGGGCGTCAACCAGCCTGTCCTCGGGATATCACCCCCAGTCCAACGGCCAGACCGAACGCCTGAATCAGGAGATGGAGACGGCGCTGCGATGTATGGCCGCCAACCAGCCAGCGTCCTGGTCATCTCAGCTATTATGGGTGGAGTTTGCTCATAACACCCTCATCTGTTCCGCCACTGGATTATCCCCGTTCCAGTGCGCATATGGTTTCCAGCCTCCGCTGTTTCCTGCTCAGGAGAAGGAGACGGCCTACCCTTCGGTGGAGGCCTACATTTGGCGCTGCCGTCAGACCTGGTGCCGGGCCAGAGCGACTCTTCTACGGGCGGTTGGTCGGTACACCTCCACGGCCAACCGTCGCCGCTCCCGGGCTCCCTCCTACCAGGTGGGCCAAAAGGTCTGGTTGTCAACAAAGGACCTCCCGCTGAGGGTGGAGTCCCGGAAGCTGGCTCCAAAGTTCATCGGTCCGTTCCCCATAGAGAAGGTCATCAACCCTGTGGCAGTTCGGCTGAAACTGCCCCGCTCCATGAGGGTCCACTCCACGTTCCACGTCTCCAGGGTCAAGCCGGTTCGGGAGTGTCCCCTGCAGCCGGCCTCTCAACCTCCCCCGCCTCCTCGTCTCATCGAGGGCGCTCCTGCTTACACGGTGCGTCGTCTCCTGCATTCCAGGCGCCGCGGCAGGGGTCTCCAGTACCTCGTGGATTGGGAGAGTTACGGTCCGGAGGAGCGGTCCTGGGTCCCGGCCCGGCAGATCCTGGACTTCGTTGAGGACTTCCATCGTCTCCATCCGGATCAGCCCTCCCGCGCCGTCCCTGGACGGGGGTCCTCCGCCTCCGCTCATCCTCCTTCTCCGGTTCCTGGACCGTCGGGGGTGGGATCTTCGCCGGGGGGTTCCGCCTTCCGCCTGGGGGACGCTTCGTCTTCCGATGACGACGATGACGACGATGACGACGGTGACGACGATGCCGACGGTGTCGACGTTGGGTCGGAAGTTTCTGAGGAATTCTAGCCCTCCTCCGGGCCCCCTCTGCCCGCCCGTTTTGGGACGTCGTGGGCCGTCCCTTGGGGGGGGGTTCTGTCATGGTTCCTGCTTCCTCCCCCTCCTCCTCACCGCCAGTATTTTTCCACTCACCTTCTCCTGACCTGCTCTCCAGACAAGCCACGCCCACTGCTGCAGCCTCCTCTCTCACAGCTGCAGCTCATCGCCAATCAGGCCGGTATTTAAGACACTCCCACACATTCATTCACTGCCAGATTGTTCCTCTGCATTATGCACGACTCTCCAGCGTTTCCCTGCCAGATTTACCGTTGCCGACCCAGCCTGTTCCCGACCAGCTCTCCGTGCCTGACTCCCCGTGTACCTACCTGCCTTCTGTCCCCGACCACGTGCTTCGTTTCGGCGTTCCGGAAATCTGACGGCTTCACTGGCAAAGACCTCCCCGCTCGACCACGACGATCCTCCTGCCTGCTCCTCGACGGTACCGTTGTTCTCTCGGACTGTTTTCCTGGCTTCGGATCCACTGCCTGTCCCCGACCACGATTCAGCGCAATCCCCGACGACGCTCACACACGTGTTGTCGGCTCGTCGAGCTACGGGGTTTCCAGCTCTCCAGCCACGGTAGATTCAAGCTTCGTGTCTTCTCCTCGTAGGATTCCCAGAGACTGTGTTTGGGCTCACGGCCCGAAGAACGAACTGAATAACTGTGAGTTGCTTTTCGTGAGTGTTGGTATTAATAAAAGTCATTACCAACAATCCCTGAGCTTTGGTGTACTGCATCTGGGTTCTACACACACCCGTTTCAATATATCATTTAAATTGGAGCTCCAAAAAGATAGACTACTTTGGGGTCACCTTAACAAGTGGAATTGATAAACTGTATAAAGCAAATTATACAAAAGTAGATCAGGACATTAGAAATGATATTGAGAGGTGGACCGTACTTCCACTGGATCTCAGCTCACGAGTAGAAATTATAAAAATGAATCTACTCCCACGGCTCCTTTACTTATTCCAGTCACTACCAGTTGATATACCCGATAAACAATTCAGAACTTGGGATAAAATCATTTCAAGGTTTATTTGGAATGGTAAAAGACCGAGAGTCAAATTTGAAACATTACAGATAGGAAAGCATAAAGGAGGTATGGCTCTACCAAACCTTATGAATATTTCCATGCAGCACAGATTAGACCATTAATCTGCTGGTGTGCTAGGGATTATGAAGCAAAATGGAAAGGCCTAGAACGATATGTACAAGGGCGTGAAATTCAAAGTTTCATTGCAGACAGAGAGACAGCAATGGACCTGCTTGAACAACTAAATGCCGTAACTGGATTTACTTTAGAACTGTGGTTTAAGTTGGTAAGAAAATACAGCCGAGAACAGGAACTCAGTCTACTTAGACGGATAGCCTATGATAAACATTTTACCCCAACTACTCTTGACGAGAGGTTTAAACAACGGATTCCTAATGGTATAACAGCATTATGTACAATTATGAAAGATGGAAAGGTTTTAAGTTTTCAGGATCTGAAACAAGATTACAGATTAAACAATCAGGATCATTTCAGATATTTGCAATTAAGGGATTATTTTGACAGAAGAATAAAACATAGCGTGAATTTAGATAAAAATGGAATAGTTAGAACAATAATTGGAGTCTACCATTCAAAGAAATACAGAATAATATCTACTATATACCAACATTTAATGGAGAAAAGAGGGAATACAATATATATAAAGCACAAATGGGAGAAAGAATTAGGAATAAATATTTCAGAAGATGATTGGTTGAATATTTGGAAAACACAACAATCTGCTACATCCTCACGTGCTTGGAGAGAACATTGTTGGCAGAATGTAATTAGATTTTTTATTACACCCAACGTTAGGAGTAAATATCAGTATATATCACAACCATGTTGGAGACAGTGTGGAGTAGTGAATGCAAATCACTCACATATATTTTGGCTCTGTACTGGAATTTCGCAATTTTGGGGAGATGTTCACATGACTATTGTCAAGATTCTGGGCTATGATGTATCTAAATCGTGTACAGTGTTGTATTTTGGTTGTTTCACAGCTGATACTATATTAAGGGAAGATAAATACTTGTTAAAAATCCTGTTGGCAGCGTGTAAAAAGGCCATTATGAGGAAATGGTTTAAAGCTGAACCACCAACACAAGAGGAATGGCTGGAAATTGTGGCTGAAATATATAACATGGAACAATTAACCTACAGAATAAGAACTCAAGAGGAAAAATGTCAAGAGAAATGGGAGAAATGGACATTGTTTACATATCAACGACAAACCGAGAGGATGAACAGATGAACTTGTTATAGAAATTGACTGATTTTGTGGAGACAAAGCAATCCAGACCCTTTTATATGTTTTTGGTCTCATGTGTTTGTAAGTTCACATTTGAAATTAATAAAAAAGAAAATGATTTAAAAAAAAATAAAAAGAGAAAGTGTTTTTGTGGGAAAAAACTGCATTATTGTGCGTCTGTGGTGACGTTTTGACCCACAAAGGGTCAAAACGCACAAAACATGGAGACAAAGAGAGCAGAGGTGTGTCTGCTGGAAAGTCCCGTGTGCTTTTATACTCACTTTCCCTCTCTGTCCTTTAAACTGCCAAACACTGTTTTTTAACTTGTTTTTAGCCCTTTTAACCATGAATTTAAATCGCTGTAAATCTCCATTTATGTTTCTTTTGCAATTTTAATTATTTATTTATCTCTGTCTTTGTAATTTTAATTATTTATTTCTGTTTTGGGGAATTTTAAATGATGAACAATTTGTTTATAACCCTTTAACAAAGCATTTAGCCCCGTGGAAATCTTAATATATGTTTTTTGCAATTTTAATTATGTATTTATTTCTGTGGGTTATGGGTTAGGATTAGGGGTTAGGGATTTTCTCAGAACTTATATTTGACCTCAATATTTCTAAAATCATGGCTAAAGCAGTATCTTTTTATTTTTTGTGTTTTAGATTTGAGAGGATGTGTTTCATAAAGTCTTCCAGCAGATGGCAGCAAAAAAAAACAACAACAACAACCATACACTTCACAAGTGAGACACCAGGAAAGACACAGGAGAAGGTAAAATTTATGACTTTTATGAATGATTTATGCTATTGTAGCAGCATAGAGGTGTTTATCCGCCGTCATTTGCCGCTGCTGGTAATGAGCGCAGCTGGTGGCCGTGATGAGGTGGGCTGGTATAAAAGCGGCCTTCCTCCCACCACCTTTACCTTTTGCGCCTCTCTCCGTCACCACCGGCGCGTCACTTCCGTGCCGGAGGTCGCTCTGCCAACAGGTGTGGCTGCACGCTGCTTCACCTTGCAGGTTGTTTGTGTCTGTTTATGTGCTTACAGCATCGGTGTTGTGTTGTAGGGCGGTTGCCTGTGCGCTGCTCCGTGCCCCGTGTAGGTGCTGCTGCATTTGTTGGCCGTGGTAAGTGTCCTCTCTGTCTCTGCTGTATGGTTGATGCTACTAAATTGGCTAATGCTAGCGTGGTCACAGGTAAACGCTGGTCGCAGCCCGGACTCCTCTCTCTCCCTCCCTCCTCTCGTGTGTGTCTGTGTGTGTGCCGGCTGTGACCGAAAAGGTATGCGTGTCTTGTAGCGCGCACCGCATCATGTTCAGTCATTTAGCCATGCTAATAGTATTTTTCTTGGCTAGGTGTTAATGTAACCAGCTGATCGGGGCCGCTGCTGTTTTTGTCTCCGCTGCTGCTCGTCTCCACCGCCTCTTGGCCGCACGCCACGGGCGAAGCACAATTTTAAATATTGTATGTACAAGTGTGTGTGAGTGTGTGTGTGTGTAAACGTGCGGGTTACCTTCTGTTACTTTTGGATTAGTTGTATGGGTTAATTTGTATTTTTTTTCTTTTTTGATTAATCCTGATTTTGGCTACTGATGTAATTAATTTGTTAATTAGGTTAAATTGAAAGATTTTCTATCTGTAATTCGGTCATTGTTGGGTTTGGGTTTTGTTTTTTTTTCTTTAGCTTTCCTTTTGTTTATGATTGGTTATATTTAAGTTCTGCTTGGGCAGTTATTGATTGATATATTTTGTTAAGCTTAAGTGTGCGACCTGCCCCTTTAATTATAATTTTTGTTAGATTCTGATTTATTATTTCTTTGTTTTGTGTTGTTCTGTGGTAACCCCACTGATTTGTTTAATTTTAATTTTAATTTTAATTACCGCTCCAGCGCGCGGACATGGACAGCCCGGTCCAACGCGAAAATGTGTGACAGCCTGCTCCACTAGAGCAGTTTTACAAACTGTCTCGCTCCTGCAATGTTTTCCAACTCCAGTGTGGACATGTGCGGCAGTCCGCTCCAGCGCGCGGACTTGTCCATTGCCCGGTCTAGCGCGGACTTGTGTGAAAGCCCTCTCCAGCGCGCGGACATGGACAGCCCACTCAAGCGCGCGGACATGGACAGCCCACTCAAGCGCGCGGACATGTCCACAGCCCGCTTCAGCGTGCGGACCCAGAGACCCAGCTGGAAATTTTTGGTTCTAAAAACGTTCTGAGAATGTTACAATGTAACCAAATGTGTCATTAATGTTTTCAGCTGCAAGTTTTATTTTAGTTGTCAGAACGTTCTTCTTAATGTTAAGCTAATATTCTCCAGAAACATCAGAACATGTTAAATCTTTTTGATTGTTAACATATCACATTACATTTTCATTCAGTGTTGCAGCTCAAACGTTACGTCTCAGTCAGCATTTATTTGATATAATCAACATTTTTTGGGCCATAGGTAGATTTATTGGTCACTTTTTAAATAAAGTTTAAAACATGAAATTACAAAGATCCTTGATCCTGCTTCATCTCTGGAGCTGAAGGTTGAGTTGATTAAAATCAGCAGATACTGTGAAGATTACACCTTAAAACATTTGTTGAACATTAGATTAAAATGTTTTCTTTAAACATTATTGGGACTTGTAGGTAATGTTAGTTGGTGTTGTGGGAACGTTCCCTGCTGGCTGGTGAGTCTTGGGAACATGTTAGATCTGTCCCTGTCCTGCTGGAGAATCGGGTCCATCTTTATTTGGAAAGTGTAAAATGAAATAAGAGAACAAAATAAAAGCATGAAAAACAGCAGCAGAACGCCGTGAGGACCGATTCAGTGAACAAACGTCTTCATGTCTGAAAAAGAGGAATTTTGCAAATCATTAAAGTTGATTTTAAACATGATTATTCAAGATTTCTGCCCAAATATTCACCACACACACCTTGAAATAATCACTCAAGAATGAAGACCAACACAAGAACAGATCAATCTGAATAAACACACACACACACACACACACACACACACACACACACACACACACACACACGTCACGTATCATAGTCGCTCTGTGAGAAACAGCTGTCCTGTCTGTCACATCTGACTGTTTCAGCTCACATCTCTTTAATATGTTGTTTTTTTAAATCCTCTTTAAATGTGTTGGATGTTCTTTGTGTTTTCAGCTGTTTTAAATTAACCCCTCTGACGGACTGACCAGTTTACAGATCACTGCTGATGTCACAGTTTACCTGAGCACCCCTCTGTGAGGAGTCAAAGGGTTAATATGGGTCTCATTGATGGATGATGTCACCAGTGATGTCACCAGATGTCACTAAGCCTGTGTGTGTGTGTGTGTGTGTGTGTGTGTGTGTGTGTGTGTGTGTGTGTGTGTGTGTGTGTGTGTGTGTGTGTGTGTCCGTCAGGTGAAGGAGAATAACTACCGGGGTCACAGCAACAGCGTGGATCAGCTCTGCTGGCATCCGACCAACCCCGATCTGTTCGTCACGGCGTCCGGAGACAAGACCATCCGCATCTGGGACGTCCGCACCACCAAGTGCATCGCCACCGACAACACCAAAGGTACGAGCTCAGCTCACCCAGGAGGAGTCAACTTTTTAATCCGAGAGAGGAATATTTTAAAAACAGGGAGTCATTCTGATTTATTTGCAGGACGACATAAAAATAACTGAGAATTCAAATCTGACGTTCTACGTGAAGTCTGTTTGTTCTTTACAAATTGGACGAAGTCGATTCGAGGTGAGCGAGATGTGACCTCCGACAAAAACCATCAAGACAAACTGAAATATTCTTTGAGATTTATGAAGTTAGCATAGCTGCACCCTCAGAGCCAGACACTTCACGAAAACACGCCCTGAACTACGCGTCCTGAGCAACGCGTCCTAAACGACACGTCCTAAACAGGACGCAACACGTCCTGAAGGACACGTCCTAAACAGTACGTGCTGAACAAGGCCTTCTAAGACTGACTGACGGAGGCTGTGCTCCTTCCTGCTGCTTCATCAATACAAAGAAAAATCGTTATTCAGAACATGTGACCATCAGTCAACATGTCGCCGTCAGTCTTTTCATGTTCGGAGTCATTGATCGGAGATGATCTCAGGTAACAGTCACGAGTCTCCTCGTGTGTTTCAGGAGAGAACATCAACATCTGCTGGAGTCCTGACGGTCAGACCATCGCCGTGGGGAACAAAGACGATGTGGTGACCTTCATCGACGCCAAGACGCATTGCTCCAAGGCCGAGGAGCAGATCGAGATCTCCTGGAACAACGACAACGACATGTTCTTCCTCACCAACGGCAACGGCTGCATCAACATCCTCAGGTAGGAAACATCAGCATCCTCTGCTCTCCTCTGATGTTTCTCTCTGCTCTCCTCCTCTCATCTCCTCCTCTCTGCTCTCCTCCTCTCATCTCCTCCTCTCTGCTCTCCTCCTCTCACCTCCTCCTCTCTTACTCTTACTACATGCTTGGGTTTACCAGGTCTGTCCAGCAGCCTTCCCCAACACCTGATCCAACTCAACACCAGGTGGTGATCAGTTGACAGCTCCACTCCACTCCACTCTTCACCTGAGTGTCCAAGACATACGGCCACAAATCAGATGATATATCACAAAATCAATAGGCAATAGTATAATATGGCGAAAAAGGTCAACATTTGAGCGCTCCTAAAAATGGCTGAAAACGACATAGAATAGCTTGTAGAGGCGCGCAATGTCATTCAGAGTGGAAATAAAACCAACAATGGCGAAAAACCTAAAAAATTAGCGTGGCGCAAAAATGGCCAACGAGGCAACAGTATAGTATGGCGAAAAAGGTTAACATTTGAGCGCTCCTAAAAATGGCTGAAAACGACATAGAATAGCTTGTAGAGGCGCGCAATGTCATTCAGAGTGGAAATAAAAACCAACAATGGTGAAAAACCTAAAAAATTAGCGTGGCGTAAAAATGGCCAACAAGGCAATAGTATAGTATGGCGAAAAAGGTCAACATTTGAGCGCTCCTAAAAATGGCGAGTGGAAATAAAACCAACAATGGCGAAAAACCTAAAAAATTAGCGTGGCGCAAAAATGGCCAACAAGGCAATAGTATAGTATGGCGAAAAAGGTCAACATTTGAGCGCTCCTAAAAATGGCTGAAAACGACATAGAATAGGTTGTAGAGGCGCGCAATGTCATTCAGAGTGGAAATAAAAACCAACAATGGCGAAAAACCTAAAGAATAAGCGTGGCGCAAAAATGGCCAACAAGGCAATAGTATAGTATGACGAAAAAGGTCAACATTTGAACGCTCCTGAAAATGACTGAAAACGACATAGAATAGCTTGTAGAGGTGCGCAATGTCATTCAGAGTGGAAATAAAAACCAACAATGGGTTAGGATGAGGGAAGTGTGGACTGTGTCACGCCGAAGGCGTGGCACAGTCCGATGCTCTCTCCATCCATCACATCCCGTGTCTGGGACCTCTCAGTGACTCCCTTACAATAGACAAATTCTCCAACAAGAGCTTTATTCTCAACAGTTGTGAAGAACGGATTTATTTATTTATTAATTTATTAATTTTATTTTGCTATATTATATTATATTTATTTTATTTATTTATTAGTTTATTTATTAATGGGAAAGGGGGTTATAATTAATTGGTTTGCTCGTGTTTGATATTTTTTTAGGGGGGTAAATTGATTTGTTTATCTATTAATTTCTTATTAATTATAAATAATTTAATATCCAATTTAGGGTTTAGCATTATTAATAGGGATAGGGGGATGATTAAGGTTAGGAGATTTTGTCAGGAAGGTATGAGTCTTAAAATAACAATAAGAATCCCGGTTAGGGTTAGGTGTTATGAAATTAATAATTTAAGGTTAAGGGGAGGGTTAGGGTTGGGTTAGGGTTAGGGTTAGGGTAGGGTTAGGATGAGGGAAGTGTGGACTGTGTCACGCCAAGGCGTGGCACAGTCCCATGCTCTCTCCATCCATCACATCCCGTGTCTGGGACTCCTCAGTGACTCCTTGTAATAAACAGATTCTCCAACAGGAGCTTTATTCCCAACAGTTGTGCAGAACGTATTTATTTATTTATTTATTAATTTATTTAATTGGTTATATTATATTATATTTATTTTATTTATATATTAGTTAATCTATTAATGAGAAAGGGGTTATAATTAATTGGTTTGTTCATGTATGGTATATTTTTAGGGGGGTAAATTGATTTGTTCATCTATTAATTATTTATTTTATATAATTTTGATATCCATGGGTCTTGAAATAAGAATAAGGGTCCCGGTTAGGGTTAAGCGTTATGAAATAAATAATTGGGGTTAAAGGGATGGTTAGGGTTAGGGTCAGGGGTTAGGGTAGGGTTAGGATGAAGTGGGGACTGTGTCACGCCAAGGCGTGGCACAGTCCCATGCTCTCCATCCATCACATCCCGTGTCTGGGACTCCTCAGTGACTCCTTGTAATAAACAGATTCTCCAACAGGAGCTTTATTCCCAACAGTTGTGCAGAACGGATTTATTTATTTATTTATTTATTTATTTATTTATTTATTTATTTATTTATTTATTTATTTATTATATTTATTAATTTATTTAATTGGTTATATTATATTATATTTATTTTATTTATATATTAGTTAATCTATTAATGAGAAAGGGGTTATAATTAATTGGTTTGTTCATGTATGGTATATTTTTAGGGGGTAAATTGATTTGTTCATCTATTAATTATTTATTTTATATAATTTTGATATCCAGTTCAGGGTTTGGTATAATTAATAGGGATAGGGGGATGATTAGGGTTAGGAAATTTGTCGGTAGAGACATATGGGGGGTATGGGTCTTGAAATAAGAATAAGGGTCCCGGTTAGGGTTAAGCGTTATGAAATAAATAATTGGGGTTAAAGGGATGGTTAGGGTTAGGGTCAGGGGTTAGGGTAGGGTTAGGGTTAGGGTTAGGGTTAGGGTTGGGGTCAGGGGTTGAGGTTAGGGGTTAGGGTTAGGGTTAGGGGTCAGGGTAGGGGTGGGGGTTAGGGTTAGGGTTAGGGGTTAGGGTTAGGGTTAGGGTTAGGGTGGGTTAGGGTTAGGGTTAGGGGTTAGGGTAGGGTTAGGGTTAGGGTAAGGGTTAGGATAGGGGAACTGAGCCCGTCCCCCAGAGGGTCCGGGAGGTGCACGGGCCTTCCACCGATCCCCCCCATCATCCCAGCCCCAACCCCGCTGATAGGAGCGATTGCGCCCTCTGCTGTAGCGGACCTCTGTCCACCGTCCATCCGGGACCCACGCCATCGTGCGTGTATGAGTGTCCCTTTAATGTGAGTGTGTGTGCGTGGGTGTATATGTGTGTGTGTGTGTGTGTGATTTGTCCTCTGTGCTTTGAGCTTTGTTATTTATTAATAAATTTTGTATGTGCTATTTTTTATAAGATCAATATGAAATGAAAGAATGTATTTATTAATAAAATGAAAACCAAAAAAAAAGAAAAGTAAAAAAGAAAAAAGATTTAGTTTTTAAATGAAAATAAAAAAAGAATTTATTTTTGTGGCAAAGAAGCCGAAATAGTGTGTGCCTGCGGCGACGTTTCGACCCAGAGAGGGTCTTCTTCAGGCCAAGGCACACAGAAAGTTAAGAAAAAAAAGAGTAAATTTGTCTGCTGGAGCTTAGAGTGAGAGCTGTGTTCTCTTGGAAAGTCTGATGCAGAGTGAGCCTCTGTGGAGGCATGTCCTGGCACATTCCCCACACTGCTGTCTCCCCCAAGCTCCGCCCCCCCTCCCTGTCCATCAAACTGCCAAAGAATATTTTTAAATGATTTTTAGCCCTTTTCACTATATATGTAAGCCAATAGTATTCCCCATTTATGTTTGGTTGCAATTTTAAAAATTTATTTATTCCTGGTTTTTGTCATTTTAAGTATTTATTTGTGTTTTAGAGAATTGTAAATGATTCAGTAAGTCATTAACTTGTTTTTAGCCCTTTTAGACATGAATTTAAAGCAAATTGTAAGAATTTATTTATTTCTGTCTGTTGTACTTTTGATCATTAACTTGTGTTTTAGGTCTCCTTTCTTTTAATTTAGGATTAAGGTTAGGCTTAGGGGTAGGGGTTAGGGATAAGGGGAAGGGGTTAGGGTTAGGGTTAGGGATGAGGGTTAGGGTTAGGGATTGGAGTTAGGGTTAGGGATAAAGGGAAGGGGTTAGGGTTAGGGTTAGGGATGAGGGTTAGGGTTAGGGATTGGGGTTAGGGTTCGGGATAAGGGGAAGGGGTTAGGGTTAGGGATGAGGGTTAGGGTTAGGGATTGGGGTTAGGGTTAGGGTTAGGGTTAAGGGGTTAGGGTTAGGGATTAGGGTTAGGTTAGGGTTAAGGTAAGGGGGTTAGGGTTAGGGTTAGGAGCAGGGGTTAGGGTTAAGGTTAGGGCAGGAGGTAGGGGAGGTTAAGGTTAGGGTCAGGGGTGAAGAAATTTTTTTTTTTTTTTTTTTTCCGTTGGAAAGGTTGTGTTTAGGGAATGTTCTTGAGACAGTTAGGGCCAGGCTGGAGCAGAGGGAGGCAGGGTAGGCAGTGACTAGGTCAGGGTTAGAAAAACCATCGAACTAACTTAATTGTACTTAACGTTCAAACCAAACGGTTCTTTTGTACCCAAAGAGTAAATTAATCTTCTTTCAGCTTTCTTTCTGTCACTATCTGCCCAAGTGGAATTTCTCTGTAGGCCAGCCACTCTAATAGATTCCCAGCCGTGTGACAGAAAATGCCTAACTAAAGGGGTATGAATTTCCTTCTTATGCTTTATGTTGTATCTGTGCTGTACCATGCGTGTGGAGATCGAATTTTTGGTTTCCCCGATGTACTGTTTACCACATTTGTGACAAAAAATCACATACACACAGTTTGTAGATCGCAAACTAAAATTTTGAGATATTTTAAATATTGTTTTGTCCACCTTGTTTCGTATATACCTCAATCTGCAAAACTGATTTTCCAGCCTATCCGGTTTTTCTCGTCGCAATAATTTCAATTTGGCCCTGATCAAAATGTCTTTCAAATTTTTGTTTCTCCTATAGGCTGAAATAATTTTATAATTTGGAATTATATCCTGATTTGCAATAAAGTTCTCAAAATTAGTTTTAAATTTACCAATAAGTTTTTGATTCGCCGATGAAAAAGTTGCGATTATTGGAATCAATTCCCTCTGATCCTGAATTTCCCGAGCGTGAAAGGTTTTCAGACAGTGTCTCAAAAAAGACCTCGAATATCCTCTCTCCCGTAACGCTTTAAAAAGAACTCTCACAGCTTCCCTGAAATCCCTTTGTCGGGTACAAATACGCTTAAAACGAATCAGTTGTGATTTCACCAGTCCTCTAAATGTATGCCTGGGATGAAAACTTGTTTTGAATAATAAAGCGTGCGTGTCTGTGTTTTTGAAATGAACTTTGATATCTAATTTTCCTATACTTTGAAATGCTGGGCCTTTGTACAAAGTCGTATCCAAAAAGTCAATCGAATTTTCATCAATTTCATATTTAACTTTAATCGAAGGATCGTGTGAATTTAAAATGTCGACAAATTCCAGAAACTCCTGTTTCGACCCCGTCCAAATTCCCCAAATGTCGTCCAAATACCGCCAATACTGAATTGGTTTTTTCTGGCATTTCGCCAACACTTCTTCTTCCCAATTGGCCATAAATATATTCGCGTAGGCAGGTGCAAACTTTGCCCATCGCCGTACCCTTGATTTGTAAATAATATTGGCCGTTAAATTCGAAATCATTTTTGGTCAAATTGATGTCAAGGAGCTGTAATAGTTCTTCGTCGGGTCTGTTACCATCAGGGTATTTTTGGAATATTTTTCTCACCGCCTTTAAACCTGCTGGGGTATCAATGTTTGTGTACAGACTATCCACGTCCATAGAAAACAGATAAGAATTTACGGGGACTCGTAAACTTTTGACAATATCAATAAAATGGTACGTGTCTTTAATATACGCCGGATGCCTCGTTGACAGCGGATTCAAATAAAAGTCGATGTACTCAGCCGTACGATATGTTTCACTTTCACAATCTGACACAATTGGTCTTCCAGGAGGAATTTCAAAAGGCACCGTCCATTTTTCCGGATCCTTGTGGACCTTCGGTAAAATATAGAACCGTCGTTCTCGGGCTGAGTGCTTCCTTTTAAATATTGCCTTTGTTTGGCAGTAATAAATTTTTTATCTTTCAAATTTTTCAAAATATTCGCCACTACGGGAATTGTATGTGTGTAGATGGGTTCCGTTAGTTTCCGATAGTAATTTGTGTCGCTTAATTGCCGATTGACTTCAAACACATATTGTTCTCTGCTTAAAATAACTACCGCACTCCCCTTATCTGCGGGTTTAATAACAATGTTTTTGTTGTGCACGAGTTCCTCAAGTGCTTTTACCTCCTGTTGTGACAGATTGTGTTTTTCCCTACAGGGCCTATAATATACTTTAAAGTCTTCCAAATCTTTTTGTGTCAACAGGTGAATTTCCGGTGGTAAAGTTCGTGACGGCGGCATCCACGTTGAAGTACCTGTGAAAGGCGGTGGGTTCTGTTTTATGGAATTTTTAAAATATGCAGCTAATTTGATTTTACGGTGGTAGTTTTGCATGTCCAACTGAAATTGTGCTTTTTGATCTCTCCCCGTATCTAGCGTCGGAACGAATGTTAGTCCTTTGTTTAGTACCTGCCATTGTGGTTCAGATAGAAAAAAATCTTTGGCCAGAACAATAACATTTTGAGCCACAAAGGTTCGTGAAACCTTGTCCCCCTCCTGTCGCAGGCTTACTGGGGGTCCAAGTTTAAACACGTGGCCCAGTGTTCGAGCATGGCTCGTGCTGTTCCCCTAGTCCAATGAACGTGATCTTTTTCCGTCTGGAACTTGGCGTTCTCTAGCGGCGGGATGTAAGGCATGTTTTTGACCATGTGAGTATTCATGATCTGTAAAGTGGCCTGCTCTCCTCTAGATAAAGAGGAGGAATAGTTCACGACGGGGAGCCATATTTCCGCGTAAGGGAATTTGTTCTTAGCGGTCCTCACTGCAGCTTGCATCTGTTTAATCGCTGTCTCTCTGGCTTTCTGCCCTCTGCAGTTAAGACCAAACGACAGCACCACCTTCTCCACCGTGACATGACTCGACGCCTTAGCCATAAGTGCCTGAGCATGACGGAAGTTGGCCCCAGGGTAACTGTCAACCTGCAGGTCCGGGATTGAATACGCCGGAATCCTAGACAGATTGGAGTCCCCAATGATGAGCCATTTCTTCCTCACGCTCAAGGCCCAATCGATCATTTTGCGCTCTGTGTTAACGTGTCTCGTTACTCTACACAGTTGTAATTTTGGCGTGGATGCGTGTGCAACTGACGTGCCCCTTTGGGACATCTCACTGTATGACTCCCCCGCCCTGTGGACCTGGACTTCAATATCCCGCTCGGCTCTCCGCGTGTCGCGTGCGGAGATGATAGGGTTCTGTATGGGTGTCAAAGTCGGAGTCTCTACGACTGTATCTATTTTCCACCACGTGTCGGGAGTCGTATCTGCACCCTGAGTGATACCTGTCTGTCTCCGTACGTCCGTGGAAAAATCTTCAATGTCCAGAAGAAAACTGTCCTCTGTCACCACGCAATTATTTGGTTCCCTCACCCTGCGCTCCTGTCTGCGCTCCTGGGGAGACACCCTCTGAGGACACTGCACTGCAGGCCCAACTCGGTCAACCTGAGCAGTCGTCGGGCCCTCTGTTTGGCTTCCGACTGTCTGTTGTGGGATGCGTGTGTGTTCTGTGAGTCCGTCGTGTGACGCTGGTGTCTGGTGTTCAGTAGGTGTAGTCTGTTGTGGGACGTGTATTTGTTGCGTAAGTCTGATTCGTGGTACTGACGTCTGTTGTTGTGTGTGTGGGACCTGTGCACGGTCCGTACGTTCGTGTTGTGGAGCGGCCGCCCCTTGTTGCATGTCTGTGTCCGTGTCTCCGTGCGTGTCTCTCCTGGACATTATCATTGCCTCCGCGTGATCTATAACGTCCTGTGTTATGCGGGGCAAGTTCCTACGGGCCCACCTCGTGGCCACCACAAAAGCTGGTCTCCAATCCGGGACCAGAGTTTCAGAAAGATCATCTAACACGGCCTCCAGACCTGCCGTGTAATGTTCTTCCAAAATCATTAAGGTGTTGTATCCCCAATTTTTAGCATTCCCCCTGATTAGGTCTAATGTTCGTGTGGTGGGGGATGCCGGTTTAATCATTGCAGTCAGGACTTCAACCATACGTGCAATCATCCGCGGTTCGGGTTTTCCCGGCTTTGGGGCCACGTTTTGAACATGGTGAACCATTTTGATCACCGTGTGCATTTTGCGCACCAGTTTCCAAGTCAGGGTCAGCCGGTTGCTGCCTAACCTGTTCGAACCTCCCAGGCCTCACGGAAAAGTTGGGCGGAAACGGAGGATTACCCTGGCGTACCACTGACGCATACGAACGAGATTGGGGACCGAAATAACGGGCGGATCTCGGCGAGGCGCTGGCGGTTAGGATAGGGGAACTGAGCCCGTCCCCAAGAGGGTCCGGGAGGTGCACGGGCCTTCCACCGATCCCCCCCATCATCCCAGCCCCAACCCCGCTGATAGGAGCGATTGCGCCCTCTGCTGTAGCGGACCTCTGTCCACCGTCCATCCGGGACCCACGCCATCGTGCGTGTATGAGTGTCCCTTTAATGTGAGTGTGTGTGCGTGGGTGTATATGTGTGTGTGTGTGTGTGTGATTTGTCCTCTGTGCTTTGAGCTTTGTTATTTATTAATAAATTTTGTATGTGCTATTTTTTATAAGATCAATATGAAATGAAAGAATGTATTTATTAATAAAATGAAAACTCAAAAAAAAGAAAAGTAAAAAAGAAAAAAGATTTAGTTTTTAAATGAAAATAAAAAAAGAATTTATTTTTGTGGCAAAGAAGCCGAAATAGTGTGTGCCTCTTGGCGACGTTTCAACCCAGAGAGGGTCTTCTTCAGGCCAAGGCACACAAAAAGTTAAGAAAAAAAGAGTAAATTTGTCTGCTGGAGCTTAGAGTGAGAGCTGTGTTCCCCTCGAAAGTCTGATACAGAGTGAGTCTCTGTGGAGGCGTGTCCTGACACATTCCCCACACTGCTGTCTCCCCCAAGCTCCGCCTCCCCTCCCTGTCCATCAAACTGCCAAAGAATATTTTTAAATGATTTTTAGCCCTTTTAACTATATATGTAAGCCAATAATATTCCCCATTTATGTTTTGTTGCAATTTTAAAAATTTATTTATTCCTGGTTTTTGTCATTTTAAGTATTTATTTGTGTTTTAGAGAATTGTAAATGATTCAGTAAGTCATTAACTTGTTTTTAGCCCTTTTAGACATGAATTTAAAGCAAATTGTAAGAATTTATTTATTTCTGTCTGTTGTACTTTTGATCATTAACTTGTGTTTTAGGTCTCCTTTCTTTTAATTTAGGATTAAGGTTAGGCTTAGGGGTAGGGGTTAGGGATAAGGGGA